>NC_142009.1:2070616-2138127 GCF_049901735.1 Notechis scutatus
AGGAGGATTACAGGGTCCTTGGTGCTCTCTGAGCTTGGCGGATTCCTTAAGACGTTTCAGGACCCAACTACTGCGTTTCCCCCGAAAATAAGACCCTGTCTTATATATATACTTTTGGCCACCAAAAAAGGCACCAGGTCTTATTTTCGGGGGAAGTCCTCCACGGACCAACCTCACTTGCGCATGTCGCCCCCGGCCTCGCTTTTTTTTCTCCTGCAGCTTCCATCTCTTCCGCCCCCACCAAAAGAAGAGCCCCACCTTAATGTTGATCTCCTGAGTGAAGGCGGCCTTCTGCATTTCAAAGGCCCGCTTGGAGTCGGCCACTTTGGTGTCCGCCCTGAACTTCACGTCCAGCATCTCCTTCTTGCACTCGGCCTCCTGCGGCGGCAAAAGAAAAGCTCAGCGGGGTCTCCCAGGCCCTCCAGGGAAGAGGGAGAGACGGGCCCGGGGGCTTCGCTCACTCCACGTACCCGGATGCCGGCGTCTCGCTCGGCCTCGGCCACACCGATATCGGCGTCTCGCTGGACCACGGCGATCTGGGTTTTCCCCAGCGAACTCAGGTAGCTGACTTTATCGTAGACATCCTGCCAGGGAAGGAGTGAGGAGGGGGGTCAAGGCCGGCTCTGGGTGGGATCCCCCTCAGGAGGGGGCAGAATGCCTCCTCGGCACAGTTCAGAGTTGCCTTGAATTCAACTCCCAGGATTCCCCAGCCACCTTGTGTGGACTTCAACTCCCAGAATCCCTCAGTCACCTTAGGTAGACTTCAACTCCCAGAATCCCTCAGTCACCTTAGGTAGACTTCAACTCCCAGAATCCCTCAGCCATCGCCTTGTAGACTTTAGCTCCCACAATCCCTCAGTCACCTTGTGTAGACTTTAACTCCCAGAATCCTTCAGTCATCACCCTGGACCAGCTCCCACAATCCCTCAGTCACCTTGTGTAGACTTTAACACCCAGAATCCTTCAGTCGCTGTGTGTGGACTTCAACTCCCAGAATCCCTCAGTCCCACCTTGTGTGGACTTCAACTCCCAGAATCCCTCAGCCATCGCCTTGGACCACTCCCACAATCCCTCGGTCACCTTGTGTGGACTTCAACTCCCAGAATCCCTCAGCCATCGCCTTGGACCAGCTCCCACAATCCCTCGGTCACCTTGTGTGGACTTCAACTCCCAGAATCCCTCAGTCCCACCTTGTGTGGACTTCCTAACTCCCACAATCCCTCATCCACCGTATGTCAGGCCCAAACCAAAACTGACCGGCGCCGATTCTTGCAAGCCGAGCTTATCCGCCGTTTCACCCCTCTCGACAGAATCTTGCCGGAGTGAGGACTCGATCCTCACGGAACTACTTGGGAGGAGCTGTCTTCCCCCTCTTTCTCTCACGTAGGCTCCCACTGGGTCCCACCCGAGCCTCTGCCCCACCCCCTCGTACCTTGATGGTGAAGCTGAGGATCTCGATGCCCATCCGGCCCACGTCTGGCGCTGCCACCTCCCGCACCAGCTTGGCAAACTGGTCTCGGTCCTGATAGATCTGCTCCACGGTCAGAGTGCCTGCAAGGCCGGGAAGGGAAAACACACACACGTGTAACAAACACACACACACACCCCAACAGCCGAGCGGGACGGAGGGGAGTAACCCTCCAAAGAGACTCCACAGGTAGCCCTCCACTTACAACCGTTCACTTAGTGACCGTTTGAAGTTACAACGGCACTGGGGAAAAAAAAGGCCACGTGACCAGTTTTCCCACACGACCATCAGAGTCACCTGATCAGAATTTGGGCACTTGGGAACTGGCCCGTATTTACGACGGTTGCAGAATCTGGGGCAACGGATTCCCCTTTGGCAACCTTCGGACCAGCAGAATGATCGGAGTCGGAAGGGACCTTGGAGGTCTTCTAGTCCAACCCTCTGCTCAAACAGAAGACCCTCTACCCTTTCAGACAACTGGCAGTCCAATCTCTCCTGGAAAGCCTCCAGGGATGGAGCCCCCACAACTTCTGGTGGCAAGTAGTTCCAGTGGTTAATTGTCCTCCCTGTTAGGGAATTCCTCCTTAATTCCAGGTTGAATCTCTCTCCTTGCTTCTCGTCCTGCCTTCTTTGGTGCTTTGGAGAATAGCTTGTCCCCCCACTTCTTTGGGGCAGCCCTCAAATACTGGAATGCTGCTATCATGTGCACACACCCCCCCCCCCGTCCTTCTTTTCATCAAACTAGACACCCCCAATTCCAGCAAACGTTCTTTGTACGGTTTAGCCCCCTAATTCTCTTTATTGCTCTTCTCTGCACCCTTTCCAGAGTCCCCGCATCTTTTTTCTATCGTGGCAACCAAAACTGGATCCATTATTCCAAGCGGGGCCTCACCAAGGCCTTATTCAAGTGGTATCCACACTTCACCTGATCTTGATTCTATCTGTTTATGCAGACAGAACTGTGTTGGCTTTTGGGGCTGCCGCTGCACACGGCTGGCTCCTATTTAAGTGGTGGTCCACTAGGACCCCCCAAGGTCCACCTCATAGTGACTGCTGTTGAGCCAGGTCCTACCTATTCTTCTTGGATGAGAAGCAAAATGTTTCCAAAAGGAGGGAAAGAAAGAAAAAAGTCCAATCGCCTTTGGGGCAACCACGACCTGGATGGTTGAGTATCTCCAGAGAGATGCACCACCCTAAGTCACCTGGCCTGGGATGGCCTCACAAGGTAGACTAGCCTCAAAGCCAGGAGGCTGTTTGTGGTTCAGGTAGAGTGCTCCTGCAAGGCGCCGATTTACGGCTGTCGTAAGCCATACCCCGCCCCCGCCAATATACGCACCCAGGATGGACCGAAGATGTCCCTCCAGCGTCTGCAGAACCACGTTCTTGATGTCTTGGACATTCTTGCCCAAGAACTGCTCGCAGGCAACGGCCAGGAGCTCCTTCTCCGTCATTATTTTCACCTGCGGGCCGGAGGGAAACAGGATGAGAAGACCGGTCAGCTGGTCAGCCAGAGGTGGACAGGTGGACACTTGTTTGGCTTTTAGGAATCCTGGGTTGGCCCGGCTGGGTTCCCAAAGATTGGCCAGAGGAGAAGCAACCCCCCTCGGCCACTCCCTCCACCCCAGGGGATGGGGCTGCTTGCTACCGGTTCACACCGGTTTGGGCGAACCGGTTGTTAGTTTGACACCTGGTTTGCCGAGCCAGTAGTTGCAAACGACCGGCTGGCCCCTCCCACCCCAACCCTCCCAGGAGTCTCCACGCGGCCTGTTTTCAATGCCGGGTAAGTGCAGAGCCCGCGTGGAGGTTCGGGGAGGGTGGAAAATGGGCCTGTTTCCGGCCTCCAAAGAGCCTCCGGAGCCTGGGGAGCAGAGGGGGTATTCAGCCGGTTCTGACCAGTTTTGGAGAACCGGTAGTGGAGATATTGAGTGGTTTGGAGAACCGACAAATCCCACCTCTGACTGGCGATTTGACAGTCTCCTTCCCCTGCCACGCCCACAGAACCGGGAATAAAATAATTTGAATCCCACCACTGCAGGGAGGGTGAAAATGCCCCCCGCGGCACGGTGCAGGAGGCCAACTAGGCCACGCCCACTCGGGGTCAGCGCTCCAGCAACCCTCCACTCCAATCGGGAACTCCGAGACAGACCTATCCCCAAAAGTACCTTTATTAGAAGAGCACCTGGCACATCTGTGGGATCCCGAATCTAAAAAAGTTTTTTTTCCCGGGCTTCCCACAATCTCCCAACCTTCCAATCCATCCCCTTCTTGGCCGTCATCCCATCGCAGGGCTCAGATCCTTATTTCATCCTGCGCCACACTCAATGACCTTGGGGACCAACCAAAGAGTTTTATTTGGTCTCCTTAAGAGCAGGGGGTCTTCCAACTCGACCGCTTGAAAGACTGGTGGACTTCAACTCCCAGAATTCCTCCTCCTCCAGTCACGTTAGCTCAGGCGTTCTGGGGGTTGAAGTCCAACACGTCTTAAAAACTCGCCAAATTTGAAGACCCTTGAACTTAAAAAGCGGCTCAACGGACATCACCCCGCTCCCACTTTTTCAGGCTATGTGACAGCGTGGAACGTGACTTCCAAAGCTGACACTAAGGCCAGGCCCACAAAGCAACCGAGCAGAGAACCGTCCGCTAAATTGTTGGGAGCCCCCCCTGCCCCACACCTTTTTAAGATCCCCCCAGTTGGGAGGGGGGTGGGTGGACAGATCAGGAGAAGAGAGAAGGCTGACCTCCAATGGAGACATGAACATGGTGAATGGATTCGGGCGGAACCTCCTTAGGGACTTGTATGGTGCTATGTTCAAGTGGGGTCCATTTTAAAGAGGGTCCCAGCAGGTCCCCCCGTCCCAGGCACAAAAGGGGGTGCTTCCAATTCACTAGACCAGTCCGGGCAGCCCTCAACAACAGACCGCTCGAAGTTACAAACGGCGCCGAAAAAAGAGCGCCGTTTCACACTTAATGGCCGTTGCAGCATTCCCCGTCATCAAAATTGGCAGCTGGCTCTTATTTACGACAGTGGCGGTGTCGTGTGTGCGTGCGTGCATGAGTGCGTGTGTGTGTGTAAGACGTGATTCCCCCTTCGGCGACCTTCTGAGAAAGCGAAGTCAATGGATTCACTTAATGGGCGTGGGACGAATCTAAGCAACTGCGGCGGTTCGCTTAACGGTGGCAAGAAAGGTCGCAAAATGGGGCGGAATTAACTTCGCAACTGTCCCACGCTTAGCAGTGGAAATTTTGGGTTCAATTGTGTCGTAAGTCGAGGCCTACCTGTATTGGTCAACCTTTGAGGCGTTTAAGATAGGAGGACTTCAACTCCCAGAATTCCCCATAGCCAGCATAGCTGGCTGGGGGATTCTGGGAGTTGAAGTCCTCCTATCTTAAACGTCTCAAAGGTTGACCAATATTGGTCTATCTGAACTGCTGAGGGGTCATTCTATACTGCCCCCCAGGTCTGGGGCTTCATATAAATGTTTGTTTGGCCGCTTGAAGATGGATGGACTTCAACTCCCACAATGCTCCAGCCGGCTGGCTTTCCCAATTTCCTGTTGGCTGGGGAATTCTGGGAGTTGAAGTCCACCCACCTCCAAGTGGCCACAGCTGAGAAATACTGAAGTAGACCCCCCAAATATCAGTATCAAATTCTATAAATCTGATGCCTCTATATGCCTCTCTTCCTCTATAGCCCCTGCCGGCTGTTCTTTTAATTTAATTTAGTTTAATTTAATTTAGTTTAATTTAATTTAAGCAAGGCCTCTTCCCACCATCTCAATAGTGGCCCCCTTTCCCGTCCCACCCTCCACTTTTGTTCCCCCTCCCCAATTATTTTGCAAACACAGCAAAAAGGAGATACAGGTTGTCCTTTACTTACAACAGTTTATTCAGGTTTTTTTTTCCAGTTTGGCCCTGAAAAAATGTGATTTATGTCCATTTTTTGCACCTACGAGCATTGCAGAATCCCCACTGCAAAATTCAGGCACTTGGCAACTGACTCATTTTTGTGACGGCCGCTTTATCCCGGGGGTGTCACAAATCCCCTTTTGCGACTGTCTGAGCAAAGTCGATAGGGGAAGCCGGATTCAATGTTAAGAACTGCAGTGGTTCGTTTAACCGGGGGACGAAAGGTCATGAAACAGAGAAAAACGCACTCAACATGTTTCACATAGTGACAGAAATGTTGGGCTCCAGTGGGGTCGTAAGTCGAGGAACACCTGTATTTTGGGATCCAGGCAAGGCCAGGAATCCAGGGCAGGGGTCAGTAAATGGGTCTGAGGGAGGGAAAGAGGGTGGAGCATGTTAAACTGCTGGCTTGAGAAGGGGGTTGGGCTAGATGACCTCTGCGGTCCCTTCCAGGCCTAGCTCACTGTGGTTCAATTTTAACAGCCACTAACATGGGCAGCCACAGAAATTAAACACATACATAAATTCTGAGGCCACATAGAATAACAGAGGTGGAAGGGACCTTGGAGGTCTTCTAGTCCAACCCCCTGCCTAAGACAGGAAACTCTACACCTCTTAACAGTGTTCCCTCGCCAATTTAGCTAGCTTAATTTCATTTTAATCTGGCTTGGGGTTTTTTTTCCCTTTCCTTTTTAAAAATATCCTAAAAAGAGATTGCGGGTAGTCCTCAACTTACGCCCGTTTTATTTGGCGGCCATCAGCAACGGACAAAAAGTGACTGGCCTTCGCACTTCTTAACCGCCGTAGCATCCCCAGAGTCAAAATCTGGGCGTTGGGTAAAGCAGCATTTAACAGGGTCGCAGCTGCGGTTAGGGGATTGAAATATGTGGCCAACGAGCAAATGGAGAAAGAAAGCTGGGTTTAAAACATGGAATCATACGGTTGGATGGGACCTTGGAGGTCTTCTAGTCCAACCCCCCCTGCCCATGGCAGAAGAGAAGACCCTACATTAAGGATCTCCAACCTTGGCCACTTTTAAGACTCGGGGACCTCAACTCCCAGAATTCCCCAGCCAGCCTAGGGCTTTGGAAAATAGCTTGACCTCCCCCCTCCTCCTCCTCTGTGGGGCAGCCCCTCCCTCAAATATTGGAAGACCGCTATCCTGTCTCCCCTGGTCCTTCTCTTCCCTAGACCAGCCAGGCCCAGTTCCTGCAACCGTCCATTGTATGTTTTAGCCTCCAGTCCCCTCATCCTCCTGGTTGCTCTTCTCTGCACTTTTTCTAGAGCCTCAACATCTTTTCTATAGTGTGGTGACCAAAACTGGATGCACTACTCTAGGTGTGGCCTTACTAAGGCTTTGTAGAGTGGTATTAATCCCTCCCTTGATCTCGATTGTATCCCTCTGTTAATGCAGCTTAGGATTGCATTAGCTTTTTTGGCTGCTGCTGCTGCACACGGCTGGCTCCTATTTAGCTGGTTGTCCACTAAGACTCCAAGATCCCTCTCACAGTTACTGCTATTGAGCCTGGTTTCACCCCAGTCTGTATGTGTACCTCTGGTTTTTCTTGCCTAAGTGGAGGACTTTCCTTTTCTCTACATTGAATTTAATTTTGTTAGATATGGCCCAGTGTTCTAGTCTGTCAAGATCAATCTGGATCTTGAGCCTATCTTCTTGGGTGTTACCTATTCCTGCCAGCTTAGTATCATCTGCAAATTTGGTAAGTTCCCCTTCTACTCCCTCATCTAAGTCGTTAATGAAGATATTGAAGAGTACTGGGCATAAAACGGAACCTTGTGGCACCCCACTGCTTACTTCCCTCCATGTAGACTTAGACCCATTAAGGACTACTCGTTGAATACAGTTTGCCAGCCAGTTGCGAATGCATCTAGTGGTGGTGCTATCTAGATGTGTCCTTTGGGATTTCCTGGCCGAAGGGCGGCTCCCCCCAGGACTCAAGACCCAGACTGGGTCCTGGATAGAAGTGAAGGTGGTCTATATCTCCATTCCTTATGCCTTGCTCTGCACCTGAAATCAGAGGTTGTCCAACCTTGGCAACTTTTAAGACTTGTGGACTTCACAACTCCTGGAATCCCCCAGCCAGCCTAGGGCTTTGATGGATCTGATATATCCCAGCTTTCAAATAACGCGTTTCCCTGAAAATAAGACCCTATCCGAAAATAAACCCTAACATGGTTTTTTTCAGGAGGCTTGTAATACAAGCCCCGCCCCCAAAATGAAGCCCCAGTTAAGAAGGTCTGCCAGATGGGTGTGTTGAGTGCCAAATTTCCCCGAAAATAAGCCCTAACCGGAAAATAAGCCCCAATGCGTCTTTTGGAGCCAAAATTAAAGGTTGAGACCCAGGGTCTGTGGGAGGGAAAGAGGGTTGAGCATGTCAATCTGCTGCCTTGAGAAGGGGGTTGGGCTAGATGACCTCCGAGGTCCCTTCCAGGCCTAGCTCACTGGGGTTCCATTTTAACAGCTACCAACGTGGGCAGCCACAGAAATGAAAACACATACATTTTGAAGCCAACCTAAGAGGCAAAACTGGATTTTCTAGTTTTTCTTTGAAGACGTTTTGCTTCTCGCCCAAGAAGCTTCTTTCCGCTCTGAAGGAGAGAGAAGAGCGGAAGAAGCTTCTTGGGTGAGCAGCGAAATGTCTTCAGAGAAAAATCAGAAAGTTGACACTTGAAAAAGCACCTTTGGGATAGCGACACGTTGGCGTCAAATATGAGTAGTCCTCGACATAACTGTGTATTTAGCGGTCATTGAAAGTGAACAATGGCACTAATGTAACTCATGACCGTTTTTCACACCTATGACTGTTGCAGCATCTCCAATGATCACCTGATCGAAATTAAAACTCTTGGCAACTGGCATGTACTTAGCACAGTTGCAGTGTCCTGTGATCCCCTTTTGCGACAACATGTGTTACCAAGTTAACTGCAATGGTTCACTTAACACGAAGTGGCCAGAAAGGTTGTAAAACGGGGCAAAATTCACTTGTCTCACTTAGCAAACGAAAAACTTGGACTCAATTGCGTTCATAAGTCAAGGACTACCTGTATAGTGATTCATGGTTGATATGGTCTAAAAATATTCCCAACCTGTAGTAAATGCTATCAGTTCATGGCTGGGTGGGGTTTTTTTTTTTTCGGTCTTTATCTCCTTATGTATGTTTTTACAGTATTATTTCTGAAATGCTCTAGAAAAATTTATTTCATCTCGGTGCGTTTGTATTTGTTTTGCAAATCCTGGGTTCCTATATACTTTTCTTCTTCTTCTATATATATATACATGGTGTCTCTGATAATATTATATATTTTTTTTTTTGGGGGATTTATTATTGTAAATAAACAGCAAGCACATTACGTTACAGCTTTTTTATTTTTAGTCTCTTTCCAGTACGGCTGGGAAGAGCCATGTGGGGAAACGGAAATGGCCTTTTCCGAATGCCCAATTTCACTAAGAGGGCTGCTGGGCACTCAAGACAATATAACCTTTTGTGTACCAAACTGGGGAAGGTGGAAAGCGCCCTCGGAATTGGGACAACTCGCCACGGCCGTCTGACCGCAAGACAAGTCAACAATTCAGAACAGAACGCAGTAAGGGACCTCGGAGGTCTTCTAGTCCAACCCCCTGCTCAGGCAGGAAGCCCTAGACCAGAGTGGTGGCTTATCTTTTGGGGCTCCCGTGCCAAAAATCGTGCTCACGCTTGCACGCTCGTGTACCAGCACCCAGAAGGCAATGCGTGCCCCCACCGCCCCCAATGCATGCGTGCGCAATCCTCCCCCCCCCCCGTTGCCCCCTTACCTGCACTGCACCTCACAGCTGAGTTTTGTCTGGTTTGAGGCCTTTTTCAGACTCCCAGAAGTTTGAAGGTGGCTCCTTGCAGGCTTCTGCAGGCTGAAAACTAGCCCCGTTTCGTCACTTCTGGTATTTTCCGGAAAAACAGGAAGTGATAAAACGGGGCTAGTTTTCGGCCTGCCGAAGTCTTCCTCAACTTCCTAACTCTGGGAGGCCGAAAAAGGCCTCAAACCAGCCAAAATCACCTGTGAGGCGCACACATGCGCCGTGAGGTAAGTCTGCCTGCAGCTCGCATGCCGGCACAAATGGCTCTGTGTGCCATAGGTTCGCCATCACGGCCCTAGACCATTTCAGACAGTTTAATTATTCCGTTTAATGACTTCAGATTTTAAATGTTGCCGGTTCCCATTTTGTTTCGTCCTTCTTTGGTATCCGTTCCTGAATGATTCTATGCCACCAGGTCTTCGGGTGACACGGTAGCCGTGTTCCCATATCTCAGGGGCTGCCCCCAAAGGAGAGGGGGGGTCAACTTATTCCCCAAAGCCCCTGAAGGCAGGAGAAGCAGCAACGGATGGAAGGAAATTAATCAAAGTGAGAAGAAGCAACCTAGAACTAAGGAGGAATGTCCTGAGTTAGAACAATTCACCAGTGGAACTACTCGACTCCAGAAGTGGTGAATGCTCCAATACTGGAGGTTTTTAAGAAGAGACTGAATAACCATTTTTTCTGAAGTGGTGTCGGGTTTCCTGCCTAAGCAGGGGGTTGGACTAGAAGACCTCCAAGGCCCCTTCCAACTCTGTTACTCTATTCTATTTTGATACTAGCGTTAACTCTTGTCCCGCAGTGAGTTGGCTGTGGTGACCTGTCCTAGACCCGTGGGCCTTGGGAAGGGTAGGGTGAAGGAGGAGATTCGTTCTTTTAAACAATATAAGTTGTGTTGTATTACTAGCCCTTCAATTACTGTGGATATGGCTGAAGGTAGCTGGCTGGGGAATTCTGGGATTTGAAGTCCACCCCTCTTAAAAGCTGCCAAGAACTGAGGACTGCTGGTCTAATCAAACCCCTGAAAATAAAAAACAGGCCTCAAGGAAGTTGTAGACCAACACAACTCCTCATCTCTTTGGGGAAAGGCGAACTCATCCCAATCCGCCTAATATGACCGTCTTCCCACAGAGAAATTCCACTGAAGCCTTTCATTTTTAAACATCCCCGTGATTACGAAGGTACCAACGGTGCGGGCCGTCCTGGGTACCAGTTGCAACCCCACAGACAAAATAAATGGGGTCCGTGGTGGCCTCCTAGGAGGTTCGTTGTTTCATTGCAGACGTTTCATGGCCCAGCTAGGTAATGTCATCAGTGCTAGAAGGGAAGGGGGTTGTGGAGTGGGAGAGGAGAGGAGGAGGAGGAGGAAGATTGTGGGGTCTCTATTGCTTCTCTGAGCTTCCTTGTTTTCTTGCGGACGTTTCGTGACCCAACCAGGGAACATCATCAGTGCTAGAAGGGGAGTGGGGTTTGTAGAGAAGAGGAGGAAGAAGAGGAGGAGGACTGTGGGGGTCCTTGAGGCTCTCTGAGCTGGGTGGTTTCCTTGCAGACGTTTCATGACCCAACTAGGGAACACCATCAGGGAAGGAAGGAAGGAAGGAAGGAAGGAAGGAAGGAAGGAAGGAAGGAAGGAAGGAAGGAAGGAAGGAAGGAAGGAAGGAAGGAAGGAGGAGGAGAGGAAGATAGTTGGGTCCTTGGTGCTCTCTGAGCTGGGTGGTTTTCTTGCAGATGTTTCATGACCCAACTAGGTTACATTATCAGTTTTGGAAGGGAGTGGGGTTTGTAGAGAGGAGGAGGAAGGGAGGAGGAGGAGGAGGAGGAGGAGGAGGAGGAGGAGGAGGAGGAGGAGGAGAAGGGGAGGAGGAGGAGGAGGAGGAGGAGGAGGAGGAGGAGGAGGAGGAGGAGGAGGAGGAAGAGGAGGAGGAGGAGGAGGAGAAGGGAGGAGGAAGGAGGGAGGAGGAGGAGGAGGAGAGGAGGAGGAGGAGGAGGAGGAGGAGAGAGAACGGTGACTGCAGAGTAACTGATGTTCTCTAAGCTTGGTGGTTTTCTTTCAGACGTTTCATGAGCCAACCAGGTAACACTATCAGGGCTAAAAGGGAGGGGCGTTTACAGAGAGGAAGAGGAGATGACCTCTGGGGGTCCTTAGTGCTGTCTGAGCTTCCTTGTTTTATGGCAGACGTTTCATTTCCCAACCAGGGAACACCATCAGTGCTAGTAGGGAGTGGGGTTTACTCTCTATAAAACGAGAGCCCTTCCTCGTAGCACTGATGACGTAACCTAGTTGGGCGATGAAATGTCCACCGAGCTCAGGGAGCCCCACGGACCCCCCCATTTCAACCCTGGGCTGCAAACACGGCCTTCTATCGGTTCAAAAGGGAGAGAGAGAGACCCCCGGTAGCGATGTTGACAAACCACCTTCTGGATTCAGCTCTGCCCTAGTCCCGATCCAAAACGCCAGGAACACCAAACGGAGGAAACGGGAGCGGAGGGGAACGTCCAGACAGCCTTGACCAGCTCCGGGACTCCTCTTGAAATCCAGCAACGGCAAGACTCCGCAGCAGGTAAGGGGCGGGCGCGGCGGGTGGAGGAAGCACCCGCTTAGTGACCGAGAGTAAGAAGCAGCAGCACAGCCAGGCTTCCCACCCTGAAACGTGGCTGTCGTGCAACGTGGGCCGGTGGCTAAGGGAGTGAAGAAGCCCCCTCCCCAGTGACCGCTGCCTCCTGGCCGGCAGGGAGGGGAGAGGGAGGAGAGACCCGAGACATGCATTCCTGGAAAGAGGCGCTGGAGGTTACCGTACCTGGGCCACACCTGTGACAGTTAAAGCTACCCCCTCCGCCGTCTCTACGTCCTCACACCTGGGCTGTAACGTCATTATCCCTAGGGAAATCCTGCCAAGAGACGTAAAATGTTGGCGCGTTTCCAGGTGGCCGGCCCAGCTCTCCCCCTTCTCGGCTCGGGGGGTGGGTGGGTGGGAAGGGAGGGGTGTCCTAAGGCAATGTGGGGGCTTCCCTGCCTTTTGCGGGGGTGGGGGTGGGGTGACCAGGCCGCCGGTCTCCTTCAGCGGTCGCCCCCTCAAAAGGGAGCAGCTTTCCATTTGGCCCGGGGATCGTGAGATGCTGCTGGGGGCGCGGGAAGGTCTGATCCTGCAGGCCCTACGGCAGCTTCTCCCCTCTCTGGCAAGCCCCCACCCCCAAAAAGGGCCCTGAGGTTGAAGGATGGAGGCACCTGGCTGGCTTCGAGCAGGGCTGGGATTCAACTGGGGTTCATCACCCGTTTGGGGAGCGTGCAGAGTTTGGAAACCTTCCGCTCTTAATACCCACCGGTTCAGCCAAACCGGTCGAATCCCAGCCCTGGCTCCAACCCTACGGTCAAGGCCCACAGCAGGGTACCCCTTCCCTGGGGTCAGCTCATCAAATAGATCTAGGGTCCTTTTTTAGAAAGGGAGGGGGGAGCAGTGTGGCAGCTTGGAAATCGAAAGTGCATTCCATCAATGTTTTTGTTGTTGTTTTTTTTTCAAACGAGGTGACTGAAAGTTTCTGCTGTGCGCAAAATTCTAACTGGAGATCCTGACGGATGGCTCTGGGCTATGGACGTGTCCCATTGGAGGATATGAATTAGGATTCACCCAAGAGATGTGGGGGGGGGAGAACCAGGGTCAAGGGGGACAAGGAATGATGTGTCTCAGTGTTGGGCATATTCACTCCCAATAAATCCTTTGGAAGTTTTGGAAGTTTGGCCCGAGACTCAGGATTTAAATGGGGGGGTCACTGCCGGAATCCTGATACCTGGTCCTGGAAATCAAGGGGGGACCCCTCCCCCTTTTATTATAAAGAGAGTAAATGGTAAGCCGTGTGCGAATCTGCCTGGCCTGGAAGACCCTCTGCTGTCTAAAACTTGTTTTCCGCTGTTTTATCGACCTCGTGTGCCTATCGTTAAGCGACGTTGAGAGAGAATATGGTCTCTCAACTCCCAGAATTCCCTTAGCGCAAGCAGCGAAGTCTCAGACTAAACCAGGGTTATCTGGTTAAAAAGTCCAGAGCGGGGGGGCTCTCCAACCTTGGCCGCTTTAAGCTTGGCGGACTTCAACTCTGGCAAAGCTGGCTGGGGAATTCTGGGAGTTGAAGTCCACCAGGCTTAAAGCGGCCAAGGTCGGAGACCCCCCTGATCCAGAGGATGCAAAGAAATGATTTGAATTTTGAAGCTTTTTTGAGAGGAGGGAATGTATTTTTTTCTTTTTTTAAGCAGATGACCTTTTTATGTACGAATCGAGATGAATAGATGTCCCGGGTCAAACCCGGGTGTTTTACAACCCCCGGGCCACATCTGGCCCTTCGGCTGTCCCTATCTGGCCTCCGTGGGTTGCCTTTTATTTGGAAAGCAATTGTTATTTTTCATTTTACGTACAGGTAGTCCTCGACTCATGGCAGTTCCTTTAGTGACCAAAGTCACGTTGGCGTTGGGGGGAAAAAACAGTCTTGGGACTGTCATCTCCATGGTTGCAGCATCGACATTCAGATGTTCAGGAGACCGACGGGTGTTTTAGGACGGTTGGCCGCGTCTCAGGATTGCTTTTGTGACCTTCCCACGAGCTAAGCCCACGGGGGAAACCAAGATCCCCCTTCACAACCCTGTGACTCACTCAGCAACTGCGGGGATTCGCTTAACGACGCCGGCAAGGAAGGTTGGGCGCGGTGGGGGAGGGGGTTGGACTAGATGACCTACAAGGTCCCTTCCAACTCCGATTACCTTGTTATCTGGATCACTAAAATGGCCGTTCAAGAGCTTGGCATCTTTCTAAATTCAAGGAAATGCCAGTTATATCTAAATTCAAGGAAATGCCAGTAAATCCGTCGGCGCCTAAGAATTGGGTTTTTTAAAAAATCGCAAGCCTTCTCAAGTTGAAAAATACGTCTGCAAAAAAAAAAATATGTAGGAAATGGTATGTTTTCCTTTCTGACAACAATTTCTGCCTTCGTGTCACAAGAAGCACCATTTTGTCTCGTCTCATTTGCCAGGTTTTTAATGCATCACTTTTTTCCCCCTCCAAGGTGACCTTCCCGTTGCTTCATAGGTCAACTACAACTAAAACATTAAAAAGATGAAATATGCTACACGGGCAGAATAAAAGAGTTTATCACCTGCCCTGCCAGTTAATAGAGTCTTGGAAGCGGGGAAAGAAAGATGGATGAACATTTAGCCATCGATGGTCTTGAGAATTTAGTGAGGCCTGGGGGTGGTATCTGAACTAGATTTCAAGACCTACAGGGTAATAAGGTCGTAAAACAGGGCAAAGCTCGCGCAACAAACTGTCTAGCAACAGGGCCCGGGGCGCAGGCACCTGTAACCTTTTTTTTCAATGTACACACACGTGTGTGTGTGTGTGCGTGCGTGCCTGCGCAACTTCACAGCCCTCTTGCTGCTGCGCTGTGCGACAATCCCGAGTTTTTGATGTGGCTCCTTGGGAAAATTAACTGCCCACCTGTCAACTCATAAAATATTGCTAGGGTCTTTTTGGAGTGGCCATAACAGAAAGGGGGGGGGGCAGCAGTGCGGCAGCTTGGGAATCGAAAGTGCATTCCATAAATGTTTTTTTCAAAGGTAGCAACTAGGTGACTGAAGTTTCTGCTGCGCACAAAATTCTACCTGGAGAGCCTGATGGATGACTCTGGGCTACGGACGGGTCCCATTGGAGGATATGGATTAGGATACAGGGGTTGGGGGTGGGGGGAAAACCAGGGTGACAAGGAATGATGCGGCTGCACCCAGGCGGTGCTGGCATGTCTTCGCCTAATAAATCTTCTTTAATTTGGAAGGTTGGCTCCAGACATGATTTAAACGGGGGTCACTGCCGGAATCCTGACACCTCCCTTGACCCAGGGGACGTGTGTGTGTGTGTGTGTGTGTGTGTGTGTGTGTGTCTCCTGGGTCAAAGAGACCCGCGCACTGGCAGGTCTGATGGAGACCATTTTGGACCTAGTGCAGGGGTGGCGCAGTTTTCCCCCGGGGGGTGGGGTCGGGTTCAGCTGCTGCCCCCAGACACCTGAGTCAAGGGGGGCGCTGTGCAAGATTGGCCAAGCGGGCGTCCAGGTGAGCGAGTGCCAGCCGCGTTCCCACCGAGACACGGAGCGTTCCCTCGGAAGGCAACAGCAGGTAGCCAGAGCCAGAAAGGGGTGGGTGAGGGGGTGGAGGGGGGAGCCAAGGAGAGAGGATTGGTCGCCAGGAGGAAGAGAAAACGGGGCCCGGGGAGAGAGGGGGGGTGTCCTTTGTCTGCGGCGGCTGCGGCTGCTGCTGTGCTGCGTGGGACAAGGAGGAGGACGCAAGGCGGGTTAAGGCAGAGACGTGAGAAGCGGGAGGCATATTACCTGAGCGACCCCCGTTACGTACAGTGGCACCCCCTCCGACGTCTCAATATTCTCACAGCGACATAGGATGGTCATGACTTCCAAAGACAGTCTGAGCAGCGATAAATAAAGGTGGGACACACACCAAACACACAAAGGCGGGTTACCAGAGAGCAACAGAACCAACCCCTCGCCGAGAGAGAAAGACGGGGCTTTGTGCGTCTTGGGGGAGAAAGGGGCATTTCAGGGCAGGAAGAGGTGTGTGTGTGGGGAGGGGGATGCTTTGGGCTAGGATGTGCCCCCCACACACACACAGGGGGAGACCAGCCTCGGCCACAGGGTCCGGGCAGAGGGAAGGCTGCCCTCCTGGTCTTGCGCCCTGGGGTGGGGTTGGGGTACGTTGGGGTGCAGGAAGCTCTGATAGGATCAGGGTTCCCTTGGGGGGGGCCCCCGTGCCCAGCTCTCCTCCTCCAGGGATGGATCCAGCCACTCTGATGCAATGGAGGGCGGCGAATGGAGGGGAACCGAGCAGAGAAGCGACCTGGAGCGAAGAAGGAATTTCCTGACCATTAGAACAATTCATCAGGGTCCCCCCCCCAGTAGTTGGGGGTGGCTTCATCCCTGGAGGCTTTTAAGAGAGAGATTGGGCAGCCCCTGGTCTGAAATGGGAGGAGGTCTCACCCTTGAGCAGGGGGGTCAGGCTAGAAGACCTCCAAGGTCCCATCCAACTCTGGGAATTAATGAACAGATTAATTCTGTTTTAATCACTGGAGCAACTCGCTTTCAGGAGTTGTAAATGCTCCAACCCTGGAGGCTTTTAAGAGAGAGATTGGGCAGCCCCTGGTCTGAAATGGGAGGAGGTCTCCTCCTTGAGCAGGGGTTGGATTAGATGACCTCCAAGGTCCCTTCCAACTCTGTTACTTTGTTAATTAACCAGTGGAACGACTTGATTCCAGGACTTGTGGGTGGCTTCATCCCCGGAGGCTTTTAAGAGAGAGATTGGACAGCCCCTGGTCTGAAATGGGAGGAGGTCTCATCCTTGAGCAGGGGGTCAGGCTAGAAGACCTCCAAGGTCCCTTCCAAGTCTGGGAATTAATGAACAGATTAGTGATGTTAATTAATCAGTGGAACGACTTGCTTTCTGAAGTTGTGGAGGCTTTTAAGAAGGGATTGGACAGCAGTTGGTCTGAAATGATGTACGGTCTCCCGCTCCAGCATAGCCTCCTCTCTGGTTTAACAGAATAACAGTGTTGGAAGGGACCTTGGAGGTCTTCTAGTCCAACCCCCCCTGCCCATGGCAGGAGACCCCTACTTAGGGGTCTCCAACCTTCGCCATTGGGAGATTTGGGGACCTCAACTCCCAGAATTCCCCAGCCAGCTAAGCTGGCTGGGGAATTCTGGGAGTTGAAGTCCCCAAGTCTTAAAAGGGGCCCAAGGGGGAGACCCCTGCCTTATATCATTCCGGACAGATGCATGAGGTGCTTCACAATCGCAGGGATTGGCTGGGGAATTCTGGGAGTTGGAAGTCCACAAGTCTTCAAGCGGCCAAGTTTGGGGACCCCCTGCTCCGGGGTGGGTGGGTGGGTTTCAAGCTGGATTAAGTGGTCTGCCTCTCGGTCTAACCCTCCCTGCCCATCTGCCCATCTCTCTCCACGCCTAGGAGAGCAGAGGATGGATGCCAATCACCAGCCTGGCTTGAAATGGCAGATCCTGGCAGCTGAAGGCGGGAGAGAGAAGGGGAAGGAAGGGGAGGGGGCTGCTATCCCCCTGTAAGAGGGGTCCTGGAGGGGGGGGCTGCCTGAAATGAAGGCCCCCCCCTTTGCTCTGCAGATGTTTTCCAAAGGGGGCTTTGCACCAACTTGCAAAGGGGACCCTGGGAATCTCGAAGGAAGCTTTGGGGGCCACCACCCCCCCACTTTACCCCTTGCCGTCCTGGGAGGAGGCTTCCCCCCCCCCACACCAGTCTTGGGGTCCTCCCCGGGGGAAACCCAGAGCCCCGTCTTTTTCTGTGTTAGTGCAAGCAGAAGAGGGGGGGAGGAGACCCCCACCCGCCCGCCCACCCAGGCACACCATCCCATGGAGCAAAGCCTGGCCCATCATGCGGGAGGGGGCGCGGGGGGCTTCACACAGCAAAAGGGGCGGCACCATCACAGAAAGGGGGTTTGAGAGAGGCTGCACAGAAGAGAACCAGCGAGGGAGGGGGAGGGAGGAAAGGACAGAAGAGGAAGAGGGAGGAGAGAAAGGGGAAACAATGGGAAGGGAGGGAGGGAGGGAGAAGATGGGAGAGAGGGAGAAAGAAGAGGAAGGGAAGGAAGGAAGGACAGAAGAGGAAGAGGAGGTAGGGAGGAAGGAAGGAAAGATGGAAGGAAAGGAGAGGATGGGAGAGAGGAAGGACAGAAAAGGACAGAAGAGGAAGGGGGAGGAAGAGAGGAAGGAAGGACAGAAGAGGAAGAGGAGGGAGGAAGGAAGGAGAGAGGAGAAAGAAGAGGAAGAGGAAGGAAGGAAAGATGGAAGGAAAGGAGAGGATGGGAGAGAGGAAGGACAGAAAAGGACAGCAGAGGAAGGGGGGGAGGAAGAGAGGAAGGAAGGACAGAAGAGGAAGAGGAGGGAGGAGGAAGGAGAGAGGGAGAAAGAAGAAGAGGAAGAAGAAGGAAGGAAAGATGGAAGGAAAGGAGAGGATGGGAGAGAGGAAGGACAGAAAAGGATAGCAGAGGAAGGGGGGGGAGGAAGACAGGAAGGAAGGACAGAAGAGGAAGAGGAGGAAGGGAAAGGATGGGAGAGAGGGAGAAAGGATAGGAGGGATGAAGGCAGGAAGGCAGGAAGCAAGCAAGCCTCCCACCTGGGCTGGCCCCAAGCAACACCTTTACAACTCAGGGGGCAGCGTTGTTGCTCGTGGGTTGTGTGGTGCGACCCCCCCCCCCCCCAAAAAGCAAGCCAAGGAAAGCTAACTCTTCCCTCGTCCTGCACAATTGAGGCACATTGACTTCTGGGGTTAAAAACAAGGTGAAGGTTAGCATTAGCAAACACAAAAGAAATGGAGAATGAGGAATTGGGAGTTTTGGGGGAGAAAAATCCAAAACGCACTCGTTGTGCTCTGAGAACGAAGCAAATTCACCCCCAAAACAACGCTTTTGGTGTCAGACTTGAGATGTTCTGAAAGATTTCCAGCCTGGCCGCAGCCTGGAGGGTTCTTAAAGTCACGGTTTTTTGGTCTCTTGGGAAAAAGTAGAAACTAAAATAAATAAATAAAGGTAACTGTGAAGTTGAATGAAGACTCCTAAAATAACGGGCATTTCACATTTTAGGAAGGCCTCGCCGGCTGCGCTGAGCCTGGGACCCGGCAAAGGTCACGATTCCACAGGGACGGAGGGAAGTTTAAAACCCCCGATTTTAAGGAACGATGATTTCCAAGATTCGCGTTCTTTTTTACAAGATGAGCTTTTGAAACGTCTGGCCTCTTTTTGAGGGAGGTGGACGGTCTACAAATGCAGGAATGTATAACAAATAAATACACAGATCAGGGGTGGCCAAGCTTGGCCCCTTTTAAGACCGGTGGACTTCAACTCCCAGGATTCCCCAGCCAGCCACGATCACGTGACCAATTCCTCAGGCTGGCTGGGGAATCCTGGGAGTTGAAGTCCACCGGTCTTAAAAGGGGCCAAGCTTATCTGGTCTAGATTCCACCGAGGAGATGACGAAGCAATTGATTTTGACATGATCTGCATTTAATAACGTTCAGAGGTGAATTAATGCTTTTATCAATATTTGGATCCTTCTAAATTCATTGTTTCCCTCTGGGAATTTTAGCTTATTTGAATTCCTGCCGTCTCTTCCTGTATTATCCCTGATGTAGAATTTATTTTCTCACACTTCACTAAAATGAAATTATAAGTAAACCTCCCGTGTGAATAACGAAGGTCGGAGTCACCCTGATTTTATTTATTTATATATATTTTATTTATTTATTTATATTTATTTATTTATTTATATATTTTTATTTATTTATATATTTTTATTTATTTATATATTTTTATTTATTTATATATTTTATTTATATATTTTTATTTATTTATACAGGTAGTCCTTGACTTACAACCGTTTGTTCAGAGACTGTCCGAAGTTACATGTGCACTGAACACACACAAAAAGGGGATTTATGACTGTTTTTTTCACTTAGCGACCATTGCGGTATCCCCGTGGTCACGTGATCCAAAATTCGGACGCCTGGCAACTGACTCGTATTGTGACAAAGTCAACAGGGGAAGCCGGATTCGCTTAACGACCGTGTGACTAACTTAACAAACTGCAACAGTTCCCTGTGGCAAGATGGGTCATCAAAGGGGGCCAAACTTGCTCAGCGGTCTCACTTAGCGAAGGACGTTTTGGGCTCAACTGCAGTCATTAATAGTCAAGGACTACCTGTATTCAGGAGTGGACTGCGACGGGTTTGACCACCGGTTCGGTGAGCGTGTGCGCTTTGCGTGTGTCTAAGGCGCTTGCGCACTGCGCTGAAAATGGAGCATTTAGAAGCTCGGCTGCTTCCCTTCCAAGTCAGCGACGGTATAAGTAGAACAGCGAGGGGGGTGGGGAGAAATCAGCGGTGCTGCACGATTGAGATGAGCTAGGACAAGGGTCTCCAACCGTGGCCACTTTAAGACTTGTGGACTTCAACTCCCAGAATTCTGGGAGTTGAAGTCCACGGGTCTTAATTGGCCAAGGTTGGCTGAGGAATTCTGGGAGTTGAAGTCCACAGGTCTTAAAGTGGCCCAGGTTGGCTGAAGCATTCTGGGAGTTGAAGTCCAAAGGTCTTAAAGTGGCCAAGGTTGGCTGAAGCATTCTGGGAGTTGAAGTCCACAGGTCTTAAAGTGGCCAAGGTTGGCTGATGAATTCTGGGAGTTGAAGTCCACGGGTCTTAAAGTGGCCAAGATTGGCTGAGGAATTCTGGGAGCTGAAGTCCACAGGTCTTAAAGTGGCCAAGATTGGCTGAGGAATTCTGGGAGCTGAAGTCCACAGGTCTTAAAAGTGGCCCAGGTTGGCTGAGGAATTCTGGGAGTTGAAGTCCATGGGTCTTAAAGCGGCCCAAGTTGGCTGAGGAATTCTGGGAGTTGAAGTCCAAAGGTCTTAAAGTGGCCAAGGTTGGAGACCCCTGAGCTAGAAAGCAGGAAATAAAGGAGAGGATAGGGCGGTTGGGTGGTTGGGGCTAGCTGATCGTCGGAACTACCGGGTCACACGAACTGTTTCGAACCAGCAGCAGCCCAACCGCTGCCTGCATTCCGTATTTCTTACCCCAGATCTCCCTATCGTAATATTATTGGTCAGTATTGTTATCAGGATGACATTGATGTCCGAAGAGCTTCGTTTTGGGGGGTGCTGGTTGGGTGTTTCTGCAGGGGCTGCTATTCTGAGGCTAAACCCCCGGGAACAAATCTCGCTGGTCAGCACGAAGGGTCAGCCTCCCCTCTCTCCGTGCGCAGGGAGGAATTTCACCAATCCCGAAATGGACAGAAGGAACGAAGGCGTTGCGCCCGCGGATGGAAGGGAACAGTGAGCCATGACTGATTCGGTCGTCTATGGAGATTCTCAGTCCTCCAGGTCACAGTTGTCCCCAAAGTGCTATTTTTTCAAGAAGCAACTGGACTTTCTGGTTTTTCTTTGAAGATGTTTTGCTTCCCATACAAGAAGCTTCTTCAGCTCTGACTGGATGGTGGGGAATGGAAGGGCAGAAAACATCCTGCAGCCAAGATGTCAGGCCCTTGTCAGAATCTAATTCTGAGGGGGCAGCCGAGCAGCTGACAGGGAGTGGGAGTGTGGCTCCGTTGGCTGTGGAAGAAACTGGGGAAGGGCAAAGTCCAGCTGGGCAGAGCAGGGGAGAGGTAGAACAAGGGAGAGGGAATTCGGAGGAAGACCCAGGCTCACCCCCTCTTCATCGTAGGGCACGCAGGAACAGAGAAGGGAGCAATGAGTTGCATGACTTACGGGGGAGGAAAGGGCCTTGATTCCCTTCATTAGCTGCAGCTGGGAATACAGGGTTTAAAAAAGGGAAGCTGCGCACAGCAACTTGTTGGAAGCAAATTGTGAGTTATCTTTTATTGTCGAGGCTTATCTGGGTTCCTGGCATCTTCCCAACTGTGTGTGTTTTGCTGGCCTTTCAAGTCTGCAATTCCTTCTCCTGCCCTGTCCAGTTAATTGCTGCAGCGTGGTTTGTATGGATTTTTAGTTGCAGTTTGTATTTGTTTTCGGACTGAATTTCCTCCACTTAAAAAGGCTGTTCCTGGGAGAGTTTTTCTCCAGCCCAGAAGGTCACCTGGACATTGAGGGCAAAGTTGGAGGTACTAAAGGGACTTTTCTTACTTATGTGACTGTGTTGCCTTTGTGCCACGCCCCTTTGGGTCATCACACAAGGCGGCTCCACGCCCATTTGCACCACTCAGGCGACCCTGAGGACACAAACCTCCAAGTGGCCTTAAGGACTCACTGAAAGGATGCAAATGACCAGCTTTCTCTGCAAGGAATTAAAAATCCTTCCCTTCCCTACCACCCTGTCAGAGCGGAGGAAGCTTCTTGGATGAGAAGTGAAACGTCTTCAAAGGAAAATCAGAAAGTCCTCTGGGACACCAACAGCTTGTTCTTCACTGGCAAAACTGTCGGAAGATTCAGCACACGGACTGAGAAATTGTTTCTCTTTTTAGGGGTCTCTGGGACCATAGCTCAACTCCAAGGAAAGCTCTCCGCTACCAGCCCAGGGGAGAAGAGCTGCGGTATTAAATTGGCCCTCAAATCGGATTATAATTTTACCTGTAGGTAATCCTTGACTTACAACCAAAATGGGGACCATCATTTCCCTTGCTAGGCAAGATAGTTAGTTGTTAAGCGAGTCTCACCCAATTTTATGATCTTTTCCAAGATGGTTGTTCAGCGAGTCTCGCCGGATCTTTTCTGCCCTAGTTATTAAGTGAATCCTGGCAGTTGTTAAGTGGGTCACGCCATCATAGAGCGAATCTGGGTCGCCCCGCTGAGTTTGCTTGTGGGAAGCCAGCTGGGAAGGTTAGCAACGGCGTTCACAAGACCCCCCGCCCGCCCCAAGACAGTGCAACTGTCATAAATACGGGTCGGTTGCAAGTGCCCAAGTTTTGTTCATGAAACACAATTGTTTCCCTGGAAGGCTGACATTGTAAGTGTGAGGATCAGTTCTACGTTCTCTTTCTCTGGGGCCTGATTGGAGTAGATTGTAGGGGTGATAAAGAAATATCATTTTATCTCATTTTATTCTATTTTATATATTTATGTATTAAATTATTGCATTTTATCCTACAACTCTTGTATTTTACCCTACTCTCATTTTAAATTGTTTAGAATTTTATTGGCAATATGTGTTTGAACCTGTACGTTGATATGGCCTATAACAGATTTATCTAATCTATCTAATCTATCTACCGTGTTTCTCCAACAATACGGCCTCCACCAATAGAAAGACCCAGCATGTTTTCTAGGCATAAAATCAAATTAAGCCCCTCCCCCAAATTTAGGCCTAGTTTAAAACATGCAAAATAGGGGAAGGGTGGGGAGACTTGCCATTTGGAGTGCCGTTGGAGCCGCCGCCGCCGTTTGAAGCTGCCGCTTCCGTGTTTGGAGCACTGCCGCTGTTTGGAGCACCACCGCCATTCCAAACATGGCGGCAGCTCCAAACATGGAAGCGGAGCCGCCGTCACGTTTGGAGCTGCCGCTTCCGTGTTTGGAGCTGCCGCCGTGTTTGGAGTGGCGGTGGTGCTCCAAACAGCGGCAGTGCTCCAAACGCGGAAGCGACAGCTTCAAACAGCGGCGGCAGCGGCTCCAAACAGCAGAGGCAGCTCCAAACGGTACTCCAAACGGCAGCAGAATGGGCAGAAGGGAAAGCAACAGCGGCAGGTGCCAAAGGTCTTGGGTCTGCAGCAAAGGTGTTTGGTGGGAGTAGGAAGCTCTCTGCGCTTCGCCATGATCGCCCGTTAGGAGCGGCTGGTGGTGAGGCTGCCACGCAGGCGCTCTAGATGAGGATGAAAGGGGAAAATTAAGTTACCCCGAAAAGACGGCCTAGCCGTTTTTCCGGGCTCAACAAAAAATAAGGCCCGGCCTTATTATGTGAGAAACACGGTATCTATCTATCTATCTATCTATCTATCTATCTATCTATCTATCTATCTATCTATCTATCTCTTCTATCTATCATCTATCTATCTCTTCTATCTATCATCTATCTATCTCTTCTATCTATCTATCTATCTATCTATCTATCTATCTATCTATCATCTATCTATCTATCTATCTATCTATCTATCTATCTATCATCTATCCATCCATCCATCCATCCATCTATCTATCTATTCTCTATATCTATATCTATCTATGTGTGTATGTTATCTTTCTCCAGTGCTGTTGTAACTTCCAACGGCCACTAAGTGAATGACGGTAAGTCAAGGACTCGCTGTGTGTGCCTCAAACACGGCCAATTTAAAGTTGTGGTGTTTTTAAAGCAGGCAATTGTGTCTTTGGGAGGGAGGAGGGGGAGAAATCCCCTCAGAAAGCCCTGGCATCCAGACTGCCTGGAAGTCCTTGTCTATGGACAGGGTGGATGTGTGACACCCCCCCCCCCCCCCAAGACCACTGTGCTGGACTTGGTCTAGGACAAGGGTCCCCAAACGTGGCCACTTTTAAGACTTGTGGACTTCAACTCCCAGAATTCTCCCCAGCCCGCAGAGCTGACTCTCTTGTAATCCCTTCCTCTGCAATCTCTCTCCACTTTAGGAGATTTAAGAGAGAGGGAAAGCAGGCAGGGCTGGCTGGAGAATTCTGGGAGTTGAAGTCCACAAGTCTTCTAAAGTAGCCAAGTTTGGAGACCTCTGATCTAGGAGTTTTGGGCCCTGCTTGCAGGCAGAGCCCACGGTCTGCATGATGGGCGGGCAAAGCATGTCTGCACCCCCCCATTTCTGGAGGGTCTTTACAGTTTTTTTTGGGGGGGAAACTCTGAAAGGGTCCTGCCTCCTCTCCACCCGCCCAATTCAGGGCTCCGCCCGCCCGTTCTCTTCCCGGCTTGTGAAGGCTGGAGGCCGGCTGCCAAGGGAGAAAGCCAAGGGGTGCAGAGGGAGGGGGCTACGAAGGAACTGAGGGGCACCAGCGTTCTGCCAAGGGGTTCCTTGTCCTTATAGGAGCGCCTCCCCCAACCCACACGTCACAACAAAGGCATGCCACATCTAGGGGGGGTGGGGGGGAGAGAGAGAGGGAGGGAGGGAGGGAGGGAAGGTCCTACCTCTGTGTGTCAGAAATGCACCACCAGGCCCAGGCCCAGCCGCCGTAGATGTACTGCTTGTTGTCGGAACCACAACAGCCGCCTGCAGGGAGAAGAGCAGAGAACAGGGGGGAGTGGCGGCACGTGACGACACTCTTAGGGATCGATGGGTTTGGTGATTTGGGTGCATCACACAACGGCGGAAAGCATGTATATATAGCACGCCTTCCTCCTTCTGTTTCCCCCCCCACAACAACCCTGTGAGGTGGGCTGGGCTGAGAGAGGGGGAGAGGGACTGGCCCCAAAGGCACTCATTTTGCTTTTAGGGATGAGGCAGGACTAGAACTCGCCTTCTCCTGGCGATTGAGCCAGAGTCACCCAATTGGCTTTCATGCTCAAGGCAGACTAGAACTCCCTAGACCAGGGGCCTCCGACCTTGGCAACTTTAAGACTTGTGGACTTCAACTCCCAGAATTCCTCAGCCAGCTTTGCTGGCTGAGGAATTCTGGAGTTGAAGTCCCCAAGTCTTAAAGTTGAATTCTGGGAGTTGAAGTCCCCAAGTCTTAAAGTTGAATTCTGGGAGTTGAAGTCCCCAAGTCTTAAAGTTGAATTCTGGGAGTTGAAGTCCCCAAGTCTTAAAGTTGAATTCTGGGAGTTGAAGTCCCCGAGTCTTAAAGTTGAATTCTGGGGGACTTGGAGTCCCCAAGTCTTAAAGTTGAATTCTGGGACTTGGAGTCCCCGAGTCTTAAAGTAGAATTCTGGGAGTTGAAGTCCACAAGTCTTAAAGTTGAATTCTGGGAGTTGAAGCCCACAAGTCTTAAAGTTGAATTCGGGAGTTGGAGTCCCCAAGTCTTAAAGTTGAATTCTGGGAGTTGGAGTCCCCAAGTCTTAAAGTTGAATTCTGGGAGTTGGAGTCCCCAAGTCTTAAAGTTGAATTCTGGGAGTTGGAGTCCCCAAGTCTTAAAGTTGAATTCTGGGAGTTGGAGTCCCCAAGTCTTAAAGTTGAATTCTGGGAGTTGAAGTGCCCAAGTCTTAAAGTTGAATTCTGGGAGTTGAAGTGCCCAAGTCTTAAAGTTGAATTCTGGGAGTTGGAGTCCCCAAGTCTTAAAGTTGAATTCTGGGAGTTGGAGTCCCCAAGTCTTAAAGTTGAATTCTGGGAGTTGGAGTCCCCAAGTCTTAAAGTTGAATTCTGGGAGTTGGAGTCCCCAAGTCTTAAAGTTGAATTCTGGGAGTGGAAGTCCCCAAGTCTTAAAGTTGAATTCTGGGAGTTGGAGTCCCCAAGTCTTAAAGTTGAATTCTGGGAGTTGAAGTCCCCAAGTCTTAAAGTTGAATTCTGGGAGTTGGAGTCCCCAAGTCTTAAAGTTGAATTCTGGGAGTGGAAGCCCCCAAGTCTTAAAGTTGCCAAGGTTGGAGACCCCTGCCCTAGACCAAACTCTTCAGCGCAAAAAACATTTCAAGCTTTCTCTTATCACAGCATTTTACAATGATTACCTTAGTCCAGGGGTGGGGAAACTCGGCTCTTTGATCACTTATGGACTTCCACTCCCAGAGTTCCTGCGTGAGCCATCAAAGGTTCCCCATCCCTGGCCCTTCTGGTTCTTCAGGGGGAAATCCATTTTTGACTTGAATGGTCAATATTCTTTCTATGTCCTACATTTGCATATTAAACAGTCCCATTCAAGTCAAAGATGGATCCCAATCACAACTGCAAAACCAGTCGGCCAGGGATGGGGAACCTTTGATGGCTCACGCAGGAACTCTGGGAGTGGAAGTCCATAAGTGATCAAAGAGCCGAGTTTCCCTCCCCCTTTGCAATGATTGCAGGAATTACACCCCAACTATCCCCAGCCTCAGATCACTCTCCATTTTTAAGCTTACATCGTCTTCCCTTCTGCTCAGCAACTGCTGGGAATGATTCTGAGTTGGGGGCACCTTTTGAATTTGGAGGGAGGCAGAAAAGTGACTGCAAAGAAACCGAACGGAGTTCTCAGAGGGCTGGCTAGCTCCAAGAGCAGCATTTTTCCGCCTTGGCAAATAAGATGGCTGGACTTCAACTCCCAGAATTCCCAGTCACCTATGCTGGCTGGGGGATTCTGGGAGTGGAAGTCCTCCCTCTTAAAGCAGGCTGGCTGGGGGATTCTGGGAGTGGAAGTCCACCTCTCTTAAAGCAGGCTGGCTGGGGGATTCTGGGAGGAAGCCCTCCCCTCTTAAAGCAGGCTGGCTGGGGGATTCTGGGAGGGAAGCCCACCCTCTTAAAGCAGGCTGGCTGGGGATTCTGGGAGTGGAAGCCCTCCCTCTTAAAGCAGGCTGGCTGGGGGATTCTGGGAGTGGAAGCCCACCCCTCTTAAAGCAGGCTGGCTGGAGGATTCTGGGAGTGGAAGCCCTCCCCTCTTAAAGCAGGCTGGCTGGAGGATTCTGGGAGTGGAAGCCCACCCCTCTTAAAGCAGGCTGGCTGGGGGATTCTGGGAGTGGAAGCCCTCCCCTCTTAAAGCAGGCTGGCTGGGGATTCTGGGAGTGGAAGCCCACCCTCTTAAAGCAGGCTGGCTGGGGGATTCTGGGAGTGGAAGTCCATCCCTCTTAAAGCAGGCTGGCTGGAGGATTCTGGGAGTGGAAGCCCACCCCTCTTAAAGCAGGCTGGCTAGGGGATTCTGGGAGGGAAGCCCACCCTCTTAAAGCAGGCTGGCTAGGGGATTCTGGGAGGGAAGCCCTCCCCTCTTAAGGCAGGCTGGCTGGGGGATTCTGGGAGTGGAAGTCCATCCCTCTTAAAGCAGGCTGGCTGGAGGATTCTGGGAGTGGAAGCCCACCCTCTTAAAGCAGGCTGGCTAGGGGATTCTGGGAGGAAGCCCTCCCTCTTAAAGCAGGCTGGCTAGGGGATTCTGGGAGGAAGCCCTCCCTCTTAAAGCAGGCTGGCTGGGGGATTCTGGGAGGGGAAGCCCTCCCCTCTTAAAGCAGGCTGGCTGGGGGATTCTGGGAGGAAGCCCTCCCCTCTTAAAGCAGGCTGGCTGGAGGATTCTGGGAGTGGAAGCCCACCCCTCTTAAAGCAGGCTGGCTGGGGGATTCTGGGAGGAAGCCCTCCCTCTTAAAGCAGGCTGGCTGGAGGATTCTGGGAGTGGAAGTCCTCCCTCTTAAAGCAGGCTGGCTGGAGGATTCTGGGAGTGGAAGCCCACCCCTCTTAAAGCAGGCTGGCTGGGGGATTCTGGGAGTGGAAGTCCATCCCTCTTAAAGCAGGCTGGCTGGAGGATTCTGGGAGTGGAAGCCCACCCCTCTTAAAGCAGGCTGGCTGGGGGATTCTGGGAGGGAAGCCCACCCCTCTTAAAGCAGGCTGGCTGGGGGATTCTGGGAGGGGAAGCCCCCCCTCTTAAAGCAGGCTGGCTGGGGGATTCTGGGAGGGGAAGCCCACCCCTCTTAAAGCAGGCTGGCTGGGGGATTCTGGGAGGGAAGCCCTCCCCTCTTAAAGCAGGCTGGCTGGGGATTCTGGGAGTGGAAGTCCTCCCTCTTAAAGCAGGCTGGCTGGAGGATTCTGGGAGTGGAAGCCCACCCATCTTAAAGCAGGCTGGCTGGGGGATTCTGGGAGGGAAGCCCTCCCTCTTAAAGCAGGCTGGCTGGGGGATTCTGGGAGTGGAAGTCCTCCCCTCTTAAAGCAGGCTGGCTGGGGGATTCTGGGAGTGGAAGCCCCCCTCTTAAAGCAGGCTGGCTGGGGGATTCTGGGAGTGGAAGTCCTCCTCTTAAAGCAGGCTGGCTGGGGGATTCTGGGAGTGGAAGTCCTCCCCTCTTAAAGCAGGCTGGCTGGGGGATTCTGGGAGTGGAAGCCCTTCCCTCTTAAAGCAGGCTGGCTGGGGGACTCTGGGAGTGGAAGTCCACCCCTCTTAAAGCAGGCTGGCTGGGGGATTCTGGGAGTGGAAGTCCTCCCCTTTAAAGCAGGCTGGCTGGGGGATTCTGGGAGTGGAAGCCCACCCATCTTAAAGCAGGCTGGCTGGGGGATTCTGGGAGTGGAAGCCCTCCCTCTTAAAGCAGGCTGGCTGGGGATTCTGGGAGTGGAAGTCCACCCCTCTTAAAGCAGGCTGGCTGGGGATTCTGGGAGTGGAAGCCCTCCCTCTTAAAGCAGGCTGGCTGGGGGATTCTGGGAGTGGAAGTCCTCCCTCTTAAAGCAGGCTGGCTGGGGGATTCTGGGAGTGGAAGTCCTCCCTCTTAAAGCAGGCTGGCTGGGGGATTCTGGGAGTGGAAGCCCTTCCCTCTTAAAGCAGGCTGGCTGGGGACTCTGGGAGTGGAAGTCCACCCTCTTAAAGCAGGCTGGCTGGGGGATTCTGGGAGTGGAAGTCCTCCTTTTAAAGCAGGCTGGCTGGGGGATTCTGGGAGTGGAAGCCCACCCATCTTAAAGCAGGCTGGCTGGGGATTCTGGGAGTGGAAGCCCTCCCTCTTAAAGCAGGCTGGCTGGGGATTCTGGGAGTGGAAGCCCTCCCCTCTTAAAGCAGGCTGGCTGGGGGATTCTGGGAGTGGAAGTCCACCCTCTTAAAGCAGGCTGGCTGGGGATTCTGGGAGTGGAAGTCCTCCCCTTTTAAAGCAGGCTGGCTGGGGGATTCTGGGAGTGGAAGCCCACCCCTCTTAAAGCAGGCTGGCTGGGGGATTCTGGGAGGGGAAGCCCTCCCCTCTTAAAGAAGGCTGGCTGGGGAAATCTTGAGAGCTGAAATCCCCATGTTTTCTGAAACAGGCACCAGTCAGAGCCAAAACTCTCTTTCTTACAAACACACAACACACGATCAAAACAAAACCACTCCCAAGGGCTCCACCAGCACAATCTCCAGAACCCCACGGTGCGGCGCCGAGGCTCAGCTTCTGTGCTCCCCTGTGGCAATGATGAGCGCATCCGCCCCCCACGTCATGCCAGCAACAGTGGGCTAAGGCTGGCTGGGCAATGCTGGGAGTCGAAGTCCACCCACCCGCCCACTCCCGAGATTGAAAGAACTCTGACCGATCTCTATCTCACCATTTTACCCCGTAGCACCCAGTAGCCTTATAATCGCAGACGTTAAGCCGAGACTTATCAATCCATCAGTGGAACGGCTTCTCTCCAGAAGCTGTGGGTGCTCCAACACTGGGGGTGTTTTACGAGAAACTGGATAACCATTTGTGGCATACGGTCTCCTGCTTGGGCACGGGGTCGCCAAACTTTTGGACCTCAGGCACCCCCAAAGTCATACTTTTAAATCCCGCGGACCAGAGACCCTGGGAAAATCCCCCCCAAAAAGTCTGCAGGAAAATCCCCCACGCTGTTTTCGTACCGATCGATCGTTCTTTATTTGGGATCGCAGGATACCGTCTCTAGCTCCGTTCTCGGGGAGAGAGAGAGAGAGAGAGGAGAGACTTTTGGCTTCATGCAAGGAAAGCAGCAGAAGCCGCAGAAGTCTTTCTTTCTCTGCCCCAAAACTCCGCCAGAAAGGAGTCTTTGCCGGCGCAGCCTCTTGGAGCAGGAGGCCTTGCAGGGTCCCAAAGACTCATTTCTGGCGGAGTTTGGGGGAGAGAAAGGAAGACTTTGGCTGCTTTCCTTGCGTGCAGCCAAAAGCAGAAGAAAAAAGAAGTGTAGAGAAGCAGCCCGGTGGCCAGGCCAGGCGCGTGGGGAGAGTAGGGCAAGTTCTCCCCCCCGCCCTTTCCCCCCTCCCCTCACTACCTCGTGTTGTTCGTAATGCAAGTGTCGCAAGCCTTGTGTTCCCGTGGGCCATGTGGGCGGCGCAGCCTTGTGTTCCTGCACAGCCTGGATTAATTGCTTTGGGGGGGACATTTCTCTGCGGACCAGAAAAATTTTCTCATGGACCACCAGTGGCCCCCGGACCACTGGTTGGCAACCACTGCACTAAAGGCCTCTGAGGTCCCTTCCAAGCCTGTTAAGAATAGTCTAAAGAATAGAAGTTGGAAGGTACCTTGGAGGTCTTCTAGTCCAGCCCCTTGCCCAAGTAGGAGAACCTGTACTATTTCAGATAATTAATTGCCTGTCTAATTTCTTAAAAGCCTCCAGGGATGGAGCATTTACAACTTCTGGAGGCAAGCAGTTCCACGGGTTAATTGTCCCAGCTGTTTGGAAGTTTCTTAATTCCAGGTTGCTTCTCTCCTGGATTAATTTTAATAAGTTGCTTGTCCTGCCTTCAGGTGCTTTTTAATTAAACAGTTGGATTCCCTCTTTCTTTCTTTCTTTCTTTCTTTCTTTCTTTCTTTCTTTCTTTCTTTCTTTCTCTTTCTTTCTTTCTTTCTTTCTTTCTTTCTTTCTTTCTTCCTTCCTTTCTTCTTTCTTTCTTTCTTCTTTTCTCTTTCTTTCTTTCTTTCTTTCTTTCTTTCTTTCTTTTCTTTCTTTTTCTTTCTTTCTTTCTTTCTTTCTTTCTTTCTTTCTTTCTTTCTTTCTTTCTTCCTTCCTTCCTTCCTTCCTTCCTTCCTTCCTTCCTTCCTTTCTTTCTTCTTTCTTTCTTTCTCCCTCCCTCCCTCCCTCCTTCCTTCCTTCCTTCCTTCCTTCCTTCCTTCCTTCTTTGGAGAATAGCTTGACTCCCTCTTTTGGGGGGCAGCCCCTCAAATCCTGTCATGTTCCCCTAATTCTTCTTTTCTCTAGACGAGCCAAGCCCAAATCCTGCAACCGTCCTTCATACGTTTTAGTCTCCAGGCCTTCGTTCCTCTTAGTTGTTGCTCTTCTCTGCACTTTTTCCAAAGTCTCAACATCTTTTTTTGTAAGGTGGTGGCCAAAATTGCTTGCAGGATTCCAGGTGTGGCCCTCCTAAGGCTTTCTAAAGAGGTCCTAACACTTCATGGGATCTTGATCCTCTGCCTCTGTTTATACAACCCAGGATTTTATTAGCTTTTTTTTGGCGGTGGCTGCATATCGCTGGCTTATGTTCAACTGATCGTCCACTAGGACTCCAAAGTCCCTCCTCCCAGTTCCTGTTTTTGAGCCAGGTCTCAGATAACAGATAATCAGAGTTAGAAGGGATCTTGTAGGCCATCTAGTCCAACCCCCCACCCAAGTGGGAGACCCTACACCAGGGGTAGTCAACCTTTTTATACCCACCGCCCACTTTTGTATCTCTGTTAGTAGTAAAGTTTCCTCTAACTGCCCACCGGTTCCCCAGTAATGGTGATTTATAAAGTAGGGGACAAACCCCCTACCCCCCCACCCACGAGAGCTGGAATGTCCACTAGTGGGCGCTAGGGACCAGGTTGACTGCCACACACCATTTCTGACAGATGGCAGTCCAATCTCTTTTTGAAAGTCTCAAGTCTCGCCTAATCTGGACTTGTCCCTGTGACGTTTCCTGCCTAAATGTAAAACTTTCCTCCACATTGAAATTCGTTTTGCTGCACGGGCCCCGTCGTTCAAGTTTGCCAAGATCTTTTTGTTGTTCTGTTTCCGCCCTGAATCCCAACTGCATCACAGCTGCTTTGCTTCCCTGGCAGCCCGGTGGGAGCAAACGGTGGCCAGGAGGTTGCATTTTAGTGCGCTAAGACAGAAGCCTCGCACGGAGAGCCAAGAACAGCTGGAGGAGGGTGGGGAGGCGGCTGCCAAGCAGAATGTCCCTCTGAGGAGCAAGCGAGGGGCCGGCGCGGCACGCAGGAAGAGCGGGGGGGACCCGGGAGGCTGCACTGGGCGTAATCCGATCGCCGCCGCAGTGCGATGGAGAGCGAGGCAGGAAGCCAGTCGAGTCCCTTGATTGAATTAGGCAGCCATAGATTCAAAAAAAACAAATTGAATTTAAAAAACAGAAATAATGCTCGCCAGCTGCTTTGCTGGCCGGGGTGGGGGGTGGGGTGCAGGAGGGGCAGGGAGACCTCCCCCCATGCAGTATCTTCACGGTTCTGGGGTAAAGAGGGACCCCCATGTGCGGCTGCTTGGTTGCAGGAGGGGACATGGGTGACGTCCGTCCTCGTGAGCAAAAGGCTCATCACGCCTGCCACTTTCCCCACTCACGTTCTAAGTCAGGGGGTCTCCAACCTTGACAACTTTAAGCCTGGAGGACTTCAACTCCCAGAATCCTCCAGACAGCTTCTGGGAGTTGAAGTCCTCCAGGGTTAAAGTGGCCACGGTTGGAGACCCCTGTTCTAAGTACTTTATCGCCACGCGCTCGTATCCCGCATCACCAAGTCCATCTAAAATGGCCAAGATTGGGAAATGCTGCCCACGAGGAGGGTCTAAATACAAAAGGCAGAATGACTTCTAGTCCAGGGGTCGCCAACCTTTGGGACCTCAGGGACCATCAAACTCATAATGTTAAATCCCGCGGACCAGAGACCCTGGGAAAATCCCCCCAAAAGTCTGCAGGAAAATTTCCCACCCCGTTTTCCTACCGATCGATCGTTCTTTATTTGGGATGGCAGGATACCGTCTACAGCTCCATTCTCGGAGGGAGAGAGAGGGAGAGAGAAAGAGAGAGACTTTTGGCTTCATGCAAGGAAAGCAGCAGAAGCCACAGAAGTCTTTCTTTCTCTCCCCCAAACTCTGCCAGAAACGAGTCTTTGCCGGCACAGCCTCTTGGGGCAGGAGGCCTTGCAGGGTCCCAAAGACTCATTTCTGGCGGAGTTTGGGGGAGAGAAAGAAAGACTTCTGCTGCTTTCCTTGCGTGCAGCCAAAAGCAGAAGAAAGAAGCGGAAAGAAGCAGCCCGGTGGCCAGGCCAGGCGCCTGGGGGGAGTGGGGCAAGTTCTCCCCCTCTGCCCTTTTCCCCCTCCCCTCACTACCTCGTGTTGTCCGCAATGCAAGCAACGCAAGCTTTGTGTTCCCGCGCAGCCTGGATTAATTGCTTTGGGGAGGGGGACATTTCTCTGCGGTCCACCAAAATTTTCTCGCAGACCACAGTGGTCCCTGGCCCATTGATTGGCGACCACTGTATCTAGTCCAGCCCCTGTTTAAGCAGGAGACCCTGTACCGCTTCAGGCAAGTGACCGTCCAGACTCTTCTTGAAAACCTCCAGTGTTGGAGCACCCGCAACTTCTGGTGGCAAGCAGTTGCACTGCTTCATTGTCCTCACCGTCAGGAATGTCTCCTTAATTCCAGCTCCTGGGATTGCTTTCTCTCCTTGGTTCGTTTCCATCCATGACTTCTTACCCAACCTCTTGCCAATAACCATGGTACAGGTAGTCCTTGAGTTACAACTATTACATTTACTGACCGTTCAAAGTTATCATGGTACCGAGAACAGTGACTCACGGCTGCATTTCATACTTAACAACCATCGCAGCCTCCCCCCATGGTCACCTGATCAAAAATTCAGGTGCTTGGCACCTGGCTCCTATTTATGACGGGATCACATGATCTCCTTTTGCTATGCTGGCTGGGGAGTTCTGGGAGTTGAAGTCCACAAGCCTTAAAAGGGGCCCTGTTCGGAGACCCCTGTTCTACTTCAACCCCCTGCTTAGGGAGCTTAGTGGCTTAACCTCAGGAAAGCTATGACTGGGGGGACAGCTGGGCCATGCCCCCCCCAAAAACCCCCAGAGCAAAGCGACCTGCCCTTTTCTCTCCAGTCCTCTTATAACCACATTAACTTGGTCCCCACATTACAAAAAAACGATGCTGAGACCTTAGGAAAAGTGCAGAGAAGAGCAACTAAGATGATCGAAGGCCTGGAGACATATGAAGAAGGGCTGCAGGGGTTGACTCCAGTGTAGAGAAAAGAAGGACAGGGGGTGACATGATAGCCGTCTTGCAATATCTGAGGAGCTGCCACAAGGAAGAGGGGGGTGAATCTATTCTCCAAAGCGCCCAAAGGCAGGAAAAAGAAGCAACGGATGGAAACGAATTTGGGAGAGAAGCAATCTGGAATTAAGGTGAAATTTCCCGCCAGTGAGGACAATTAACCAGATCACAGATAATCAAGAGTTGGAAGGGACCTTGTAGGTCGTCTAGTCCAACCCTCGGCCCAAGTGGGAGACTGTACACCATTTCTGACCGATGGCAGTCCAATCTCTCCTTGAAAGTCTCAAGTGATGGAACCAATGGAACAGCTGGCCACCAGAACTTGTGGGGGTACTCCATCACTGGAGGTTTTCAAGAAGAGACCGGGCAGCCCCTTGTGTGGAACGGCGTAGGGCAGAGGGTCCCCAAACTTGGCAACTTTAAGGCTCCAACTCCCAGAATTCTCCAGCCAGCCTAGCTGGGACCCCTGCTTGAGCAGGGGGTTGGACTAGAAGACCTCCAAGGTCCCTTCCCAGCTCTATTCTGATTCTTTTCCCAGCCGCGGGTCCAGACTGTAGCCAGGCAGTCCTTCAAGGAAGCAGGCATTTCAAATCACATTCTGGCCTGCCACAGCCAGCGTCTTAGGGCTACAACCTCCAAAAGGAATGGGGTTGGGAAAGACACACAACAGGAAACACACCCCAGCCAGCACACTTCTTGTTTGTGCAGCCTTGGCAAAGCAGCCGCACATTCCAGAAAGGACAGCTGCCTAAGTCGCGGTTCCCAAAGAGCAGGGGTGGGCAACTATGGCCCTTTTATGAATTATGGACTTCAACTCCCAGAATTCCTGAGCAAGCATGGCTTGCTCAGGAATTCTGGGAGTTGAAGTCCATAATTCATAAAGCATAGTGCCCACCCCTGCCAAAGAGGGAGGGCTGCACCATCGCGGTTTTGGGGAAAAACGGGCCGCCAGATTTCCAAAACCACTTAGCGGAGCCCCCTCCCTACCCCGCGAGCACCTGGCCAACTCCTGCTGGCGGGCTTCCAGGACGCAGGTAGTAGTCCTCGACTTACAACAGTTCATTGAGTGAAGTCACAACGGCACGGGTGGTGGTGGAAGAAAGGGACTTACGGCTGATTAACGGCCGCTGCAGCGTTCCCCTTGGACCACGTTATCAAAATTGGGACGCTTGGCAATTGGCACGTGCAGCCGTAGCCCTGGAGTTACGACCGCAATCGAGCCCGAAATGCCTGCTGCTAAGTGAGATATTGGTTAAGGGAATTTTGCCCCCTTTTAATGGCCTTTCTGGCTGCAGAAAGTGAATCAACACGGTTGTGAAGGGAAATCTGGCTCCCCCGTTGAGTTTGCTTGTCGGAAGGACGCAAAAGGGGAGCCCATGACCCCAGGACACGGCGGCTGTCGTAAATACGAGTTGCCAATGACTGTAGAGAGATGCTGCAATGGTCGTAAGTGTGAAAAATGGGGGCAAGACTCACTTAACAAATGTCTCAGCAACAGGAATTTTGGGCTCGATTATGGTTGTAAGACAAGGACTACCTGTAGAGTGACCAGCATTGGGAAACGTCACTAAACGAAGTGTTGTCTTACAACCACAATCGAGCCCAAAATTCCTGTTGCCGAGTGAGACGTTTATTAACTGAGCTTGGCCCCATTTTACCACCTTTCTTGCTGCAGTGATTAAGTGAGTCACGTGGTCGTTAAGTGAATCTGGCTTCCCTCCTAGACTTTGTCAGAAGGAGGCCAAAGGGGAGCATGCGACACAAACACCTCCGGGACACTGCAACCATCATTAATGCGAGTCAGTTTTCAAGCATCCAAATGTAAATCAGGTGACCATGGGGGATGCTGCATTGGTCGTAAGTGTGAAAAACGGTCCTAAGTCACTTGTTTTTTTTTTTTGGTGCCGTTTGTCAACTAAAAAGATTCTCCTTTGGTCTTTTTAGTTGCCGGCAGAAAGGCAGTGGGGGAAAGCAGTGCATTCCTCAAATGCTTCAGATAATTGCTAGGCAGCCAAAGCTGTTGGCACGCAAGATGTTTACTGGAGAGCATGATTGATGCCTCTTGGCTATGGATGGGTCCCGTTGGAGAATATACGTTCAGGGGGTGGGAGAAGACCAGGGTCAAGGGGGAAATGAATGATGGGTCTTAGAGTCGGCTGCATCCAGCTAATGCTAACATGGCCACTCCTAATCAATCAATCTTCTTTTCTCTGAGATGCGGCTAGAGCAGTGGTGGCAAACCTTTTTCGGCTCCCGTGCTGGTAATTGTGCATGCGCTCGTGCGCTTGCACGCCAGCACCCAAAAGGCAATGCGTGCTGGGGGGGGCCCTCACACCCCTTTGTGCCTGCGCGCGATCCCCCTTGCCACGCACCGCGTGCCTGTGCATGCACGCACGATCACTCCCACACGTCACGTGCCTCTGTGCATGCACACGTGATCACTCCCGCGTGCCATCCATTTGCACATGCACACGCAATCCCTCCATGCGCCACGCGTCTGTGCAGACGCCCGCCACCCCCAGCACATCTCTCCCATATCATGTCTCCCGTACCTCCCATGCACCACCCCCCCCGTGCATGCGTGCCAGATACCCAACCATCAGCTGTCGGGCAGCGGTGGTGCACGTGCGCATGTAAAGTGGGGCTCTTCCAGGCAAGCTCCTGTGTGACGGGGGAAATGGCTCTGCGTGCCACTTCTGGCAGGCGTGGCATAGGTTCGCCACCACGGGGCTAGAGACTGATGCGTTGAGTGGGAGTGGATTTGCTGGAGTCCTGACACTGTTGTAACTTCGAACAGTCACTAAACGAAGTGTTGTAAGTCAAGGACTCCCTGGATTTGTGCCAAGTCCTAGGCGCAGGGGATTCCCCAGGGTCATGTGACGTTAACAACCGTGTGTGTGTGAGAGAGAGATAGAGAGAGACTAACTTAACAACTGCAACGATTCGCTTAAAATAATTGGGGCAAGAAAGGTGGCAAAAATGGGGCCAAACTCACTTAATCAACCTCTCACTTAGCAACGGAAATTTTGGGCTCCGTTGTGGTTATGACCACAACCCTAACTCTAACCCCTCCCTAATAGGCGCATCTACCCAAATCTACTCAGGAAATCTACAAAATAAAAGAGAAAACAGGAAGATGTTGGGGATAAATCAATTGTGCTGTGGGTGTCACTCAATGTCACAACCAGCTAGACCAGGGGTCTCCAACCTTGGCCACTTTAAGCCTGGAGGACTTCAACTCCCAGAATTCCCCAGCCAGCAAAGCTGGCTGGGGAATTCTGGGAGTTAAAGTCCTCCAGGCTTAAAGTGGCCAAGTTTGGAGACCCCTGAGCTAGACCAAGAAAACCCAAATGCTAATTTGGCCGGCTGCACTTCCCCAAAGAGGTTTAGAATAGTTAAACCACCCTGTTATATTGGCTTAATGATTAACACGTAGAATAATGGGCATATAGAATGATCCAGGAAGGGAATCTCCAACTCCATATCCATGCCATTCTCGTCTTACGGCCTCAACCGGGGCCAGGATTTGTGCTGATAAGCCAGGCAGTTGTTAAGCGAGCCGCGCATGATTTTACAACCGTTTTGGTTTTTTGCTTTGGCACGGGAAGTCGTTCAAAGCGCACGGGGGTCATTATGCAAATCCCAAATGAAGCGTGGCTCTCGGAGGCTCTTGGGAACATGGCCAAGGGTGAGCACGGGAGGCTGCCGTTGTCACGCGGGGACTCCGGAAAGGGTGCAGAGAAGAGCCACAGGGATGATCAGGGGGGGCTAAAACACGGGAAGAACCGTTGCAGGAATCGGGGATGTCTGGTTTAGTGAAGGACTAAAGGGGACACCGGAGCATCTTCCGATATTTGAGTGTGAATGCCATTTCATCATGCCCTGGTAAGGCCTCCCTTCCAATTTTGGTTGCCACGATATAGAATATATATGTTGAGACTCTGGAAAGAGTGCAAAGAAGAGCAACTAAGAGGATTAAAGGCCTGGAGACTAAAATATATGAAGAACGGCGACAGGAACTGGGTATGGCCGGTCTTGAGAAGAGAAGGACTAGGGCAGACGTGATAGCAGGATTCCGGTATTTCAGGGGCTGCCCCAAAGAAGAGGAAGGGGTCAATTTATTCCCCAAAGCCCCTGAAGGCAGGACAAGAAGCAACAGATGGAAACTCAGCCAGGAGAGACGCAACCTGGAATAAAGGAGGAATTTCCTAACGGGGAGGACAATTAACCAGGGGAACTGCTTGCCACCAGAGGTTGTGGCTGCTCCAACACTGGAGGTTTGTAAGAAGAGACTACACAGTCACTTATCTGAAATAGTATATGTTAGGAATAACATAGGTTACCTAACGTAGTTTGGGTAAAATAATATATATGGACTATGATAGTGAGTTTATATGTGTGTGTCACTTTAATTGCAATTAAATTTTTGGGTGCGGCTGTAAATCGCCATAAGAGGGAGCAAGAGAACTTGATTGATTGCTGGCTTACTGATTGCTTGCTGACGATGATGGTGTGTTAACTGCGTGTTCTCTGCTGTTGCTGAAAGAAGAAAGGAGGTTTGACTTCTTCATATCTCTACTGCAAAGAGATATATTACTGGACTGATATTTGTAAGTTTATTGACCTCTTTTTCGACACTGGACTTTGCAAATGAATAATCCCCAGACGGACTGAACTAGTGAATGATATATGGACTGTTTGACTATGCTAAAAATCTCTTACTGGAATAAACTGTTTAACTAGCACAGTGTATCTGTTTTACTGAGTGTAAGCTACAAAAACGTTTGTCTCACATATTTGCCTGCCTGCCTGACTGCCGTGCAGGTTCTGCTAGGGTGTATATCCCTAACAGTATAGGTTCTCCTGCTTCAGCAGCAGGGTTCGACTAGAAGACCTCCAAGGTCCCTCCCGACTCTGTTATTCTGGTCTGTTTCATAAATTGGACAATGTGTAGGAATTTATTTATGCTTTTATTGCTGTTCACTTTTTAAAGATGGTAAGCCACCCAAAGTTACCCTGAGGAAGGATAAGGGGACCCAATACAATTTATAAATAAATAAATAAATGCCAGTCTCCAAGCATCAGGTTTGGATGTGACTGTGAGGATGGTAGGATGGTCGTAAGTGGCAGGACTGGTTGTAAAAACGGCTATTTCAGTGGCGTGGTGGTGACTTTGAACGATCCGTGAAGGAACGGTTGTAAAGGTAATGACTACCCATTATGGGAAAATCAAGCTTCTCCTACGCTGTGGGATTACCGTTCCCAGCCAGAAAAAGGCCGGAGGAAGATCTTTTCAGATCACCAAAGATCAGAGATCTCCATCAAGAAAAAATAAGTCTGGCACGAATGACTTTTGCAAAACCTCAATAGTCTTAACAGAATACAGAATGACAGAATTGGAAGGGGACCTTGGAGGTCTTCTATTCCAACCCCTTGCTTGGGCAGGAGATCCTAGACCAGGAATGTCCAACCTTGGCCACTTTTAAGACTTGTGGACTTCAACTGCCAGAATTCCCCAGCCAGCTGTGCTGGCTGGGGAATTCTGGGAGTTGAAGTCCACAAGCCTTAAAGTGGCCAAGGTTGGACACTCTTACCCCAAAACCATTCCAGACAAAAGGTTCTCCAAGCGGTTTTTGAAAACCTCCAGTGTTGGAGCACCCACAACTTCCAGAAGCCAGTCGTTCCACAGGTTAATTGTTCTCACTCACTGTCAAGGAAATTTCTCCTCAGTTCTAGATTGGATTTCTCTCTCGAGGAGCTTCCGTTCCTTCCTTATCCTGCCCTCAGGTGTGTTAAAACTAATTTAAATCATCTGGTTCCAGAGGAAGCCAGATTTGCAATGCAAGTGGCTTACAAGCAGGTGAGCCAGCCCCAGGGGTTGAATTCATCAGCTGGAACCGGGTGCGAATGCTCAGTTGGGTTGCATTTCATTGCTCCTTTTAATGGTGGCAGTCAATAATTAACATACAGGCTTGTGCAGGAATAGCTGCAACCAGCTGCATGTAGTTGTGATTTACTACTTTCTTAGCCAGCTTCTGGCAAGCCAAATCAAAGGGGGGGGGGAGCTGGATTCACTTAATGACCACATGATTCACTTAATGACCACTATTCACTTAATGACAGCACGGTTCATTTAACCATGGCAAAAAAGGCACAATTAGGCACAATTCCCTTAGCATCTGCCTTGCTTAGCCATGGAAATTCAGATCCCAATTGTCATAAATTGAGGATTATCTGTATGTGCAAATTATTAAGGGATTTTTTCCCCCAAAAATAAAATAAAATCCCCTCGCAGAGCTGCAAAAGACCCATTGCCTCGTTGCCATGGTTTCAGGATAAACAGACCAGCTGCTTAATTCACAGATCTGGGAGGGACCTCAAAGGTCATCTGTCCAACCCTGCCAAGGCGTTGGCCTCTCATGGCTCAGGAAAAAAAAAGAGCTTCGGAGGGCCTTTGTCCAAGAGGGACCCAGCATTAAGGAGCCTCCCCTCCAGATATGTCAGGTCTAGCCTCTACACAGGTAGTCCTCCACTTACAACAGTTCATTTAGTGACCGTTCAAACTTACAACGGCAGTGGGGGAAAAAAGTGACATGGCCAATTTTCACCCTTATCCCTGTGGTCACATGATCAAAATTCAGATGATTGGCAACTGGTTCGTATTTATGACAGTCACCATATCCCAGGGGTCACGTGACCTACTATTTTCTAAACCCCTTGTGTAGGCCAGACAAGGAAGAATGGATGGAAACTGAACAAGGAGAGATTCGACCTGGAAATAAGGAGAAACTTTCCGACAGGGAGGACCATCAATCCATGGAACAGACGTTGCCTTCGGAAGTTGTGGGAGCTTCATCCCCGGAGGCTTCCAAGAAGAGACTGGACTGCCATCGGTCAGTGATGGTGTAGGGTCTCCTGCTTGGGTGGATGGGGGTTGGACTAGATGACCTACCTTCCAACTCAATTATCTGTTATCTGTTATTTTGCGATTTTCTGACAACTAGAATCAATGGGGAAGTTAGATTCATTTAACTGCGTCACTCACAACTGCAATGATTCACTTAACAACTGGAGCAAGGAAGGTCGTAAAATGGGGGCAAGCCTCACTTAACCACTGCCTCACTTAGCAACAGAATTTTGGGGCTGAACTGTGGTTGTAGGTGGAGGACTACCTGCAATCCCAAGGCCGTCTTCATAAAGGGGACAGATCCTGAAGCCACAGGTCCCTTCTCAAGACACAAAGACCCAACGGGGACACAAATTTGGGGTCTTCCCTGAGAGCCTCCTGCCCGGAATAGCAGCTACGTCCAAACGCAGCTTTGATGAATACATCCATAAAATAAAGGACATTATTATTATTATTATTGCCAAGTCCAGTGACTCTCTTTACTGGAAGCCAAGAAGCAAAAAAAAAACAAAAAAAAAACCAGGGTGTGGCACCAGCAGCCAGTTGTCACTTCCTTATCAGCTGCACTAATCTTACACAACATGGCATACACAAAACACTCACAGGTGAGGGTTGGGGTACCGTTTTTTTTTCTTTTTTACCCTTTTTTTCTCTGTTTTATTCAAAGAATGAAGGTAAAGTAGCAACTCAACAATGGCTTTTTCCCCCCCAAGAACAAAACAAAGGTAGCCCAAACCATTAAATAGGAAAAGATGACAACGTTGCTTTATTCTCAGTCCTCAAAGCAATTGGGGTTGACCATCTTAGTCCCTTCCAGGTACACACACACACACACACACACACACCCCTGCAAGGAAAGAGCCCTCTGTGCATGCTCGGGGGCACTCTCTCCTCTTTCATTTACTGCAATTGGCAGGCCACCCATCTCGCTTCTCAAGCGGCCCGATTGCTCCGATGGGGTCCGAGATTGTCTAAGGGGGGGAGAGGGAGGGATTTTACACCCTTTTTGGGGGGGTCGTACTGCCCCCCTCCACTCTTAAGACACCCCCAGGAATGGGTGCTGCCAGCCCCCCCCTCCTTCGTCTCTGCAGGTGTGAAATTGGGGAGAGGGAATCTGCAGAGGCTGCTGTGAGGGGTGGCCCTTCCTGGACAACCCCTCCCCCAGGGCACCCCCAAACAGGCCCCCCCTCTACCTCTGCCCTATGATCAGCCAAGACCCCCAGAGACACCCTGCAGTGATTGGGGGTGTTTTGGAGGACAAAAGGGATGCTTGAAAACCCCCAGATGACCCCCAGCCCCAAAGTGGGGTAGAAGGTCCCCTACTCCTGGAAACAGGGGTAAGCCCTTCTACCTTCTACCTCTCCCCCTGCACAAAAGGGATGGGGGTAAGATCCCCTCCCCTCACCCCCCCTTGTATTTGGGTCGAAAGCCCCCTTCTCCTCCTCCAAAAAGATCCCCAAAGAGGCGCCTCTCCCCCCAAAGGGATGGGGTAGATCCCCCCCCCCCCCGTTTTGGGTCAGGGCAAAGGAGGCAAAGGTCCCCCTCCCCCAAAGAGGGGTAAGCTCCTTCTACCTTCCCTCTCCCCCTGCACAAAAGGGGGGGTAAGATCCCCCCTCACCCCCTCACTCCAGCCCCCCTCTCCCTCCCCCAAAGGAGGCAGGGCAAGCTCCTCCCTCCCCCCCCAAGGGAGGCCTAAGGTCCCCTCCTCCCTCCCAAGACACTAAGAGGGGAGCTTCTGGGCTTGGGGAGAGCAAAGGGCCCCCTGGGACCCCAGAGGTTTCCAAACGGGCCTGGAGGGCGGGGGGGGGTTGTCTCCTGCTTGCCACCCCGAGGCGACGGGGACGGACGGACGCCCCCAAAGCAGCTTCCCGGCAGAACACGCAACAAGGCAGCTGCGCCGCGTTCACACGTGACGCGCGTGTTTTACCCCCCGCCGCCCCCATTCCCACGCGTCCTTCCCACCTCCCGGGCGGCCTACCTGAGACGACGAGCGCCTCGTTGGGCCCCACCGTGTGGCAGTTCCCCATGGCGAGCTCCGCTCCGCTCGCCTCACCGCTCGGCTCGGCCGCCGCCACAGGCAAGCGCGCAGGCGGGGCTTGGAGAAGGTCACGCCCACCCGCCGGAAGCGGGCGAGGCGGGCACTTCCGGCCGCGCCATCTTGGGCGCGGCTGAGGCGGGGGAGGGTCGATCGCTCGCTCGCTCGCTCGTCGTTCCAACCCCGCCCGTGGGTCGCCACCAAGGGGATCCGGGAGGGGGGTGTCCTTCTGTCCTCAGGACCTTGGAACCGGTGAAAGGACCGTATTTTACACCGGAGAGAGATGGTGGCATATCTCTCCCCCCTCCCTCTGTGGAGAGGGGGCTGTCCAATTGGGAGATAGATGGCCTCTTGGGACCCCCCCTCCTTTCAAACCAGCGGTCCTCTCCCTCCAAAGTGCGGACTTTGCTGTCTTCCAAAGAACGGCCTTTGTCTTCTAAATCTTGTCCCTGATGGATTTGTTCTCCTAGGTCAGGGGTCTTCCATCTGGGGCGCTTTAAGGCTTGGGGACTTCAACTCCCAGAATTCCTCAGCCAGCAAAGCTCCTGGCCTGCTGGCTGTGGGGAACTCTGGGAGTTGAAGTCCCCAAGTCTTAAAGGGGCCAAGGTGGGAGACCCCCGCCCTAGGTTGTGCCATGCGCTTATGAAGTGGTGGGTTTTTCCCCTCCAATGCACAGATCTGCACATGGCCCACTGTGCTGGCGTACACCCCGTTGCTCAGACACTTTGGCCTAACCATGACCTGGATGACTGAGAATCTCTATAGATGGACCTTTAACACTCATGACACTACCTATAGTTGGGTCATGAAAAGTCGGCCAGAAAACAACCAAGCTCAGAGAGCATCAAAACTCTCTCCTCTTCCCCTTTTTCCTCTTCCTCCTTGTCATATATTCATGAACTGGAATAGAGCTTGGTAACCAGGTCAGCCAATGAATAGGCATAGCAACTAAGTCAGCCAATGAGGGCTGTTTGGAAACTGAAACTAGAAGTAGCCTAGGCGCGGCTCTAGTCTATATTAAGCTCTGCAGTTATGTTAAGCTGTCTATTGAAATGAAACTGCTTCTCTGCTTGCCTGCTGAACTGAAGTAAAAGAGTAACTAACTTGCTTGCTGAAGACTGGAGCTCTGCTCTGAACTTGCATCAGGTTTCTGTCTGAGTTTGCTCCATGTTGGAGAAATCTACAACTGTTTTTGTAAAATCTACTGATTATGTTTATAAAGACGTTAAATGAAGCATCCGCCATCTGTGTTTATTTTTTTCTGGCGCTGAATTAACGTTGCAAAACTCTGAATACTCCTCTTCCTGTTCTTCCTCCCCTTCCCCTTCTCCTCCTCCCCCCCTCTTAGCAAACTCCCTCCCTTCTAACACTGATGAGAAAAGAGAGATCAACAACTTTATTTTATTTATTTTTATTTATTTATTTTTGTCAATTGCTTACAAGGTAATAGGTATAAGTAAAAACATAGTTATGAATACATGGATAAATATCAGAAAAATAAAAGAAATAAGAGAAACAATAGGACAGGGACGGTAGGCACGTTGGTGCGCTTATGCACGCCCCCTACAGACCTCTTAGGAAAGGGGTGAGGTCAATAGTAGACAGTCTTAAGGTTAAAGTTTTTGGGGGTTTGGGGAAGAAACCACAGAGTCAGGTAGAGGATTCCAGACATTGACCACTCTGTGGCTGAAGTCGTATTTCCTGCAATCAAGTTTGGTGCGGTTAACCTTGAGTTTGTATCTATTGTGTGCTCTTGTGTTGTTATGGTTGAAGCTGAAGTATTCATTGACAGGTAGGACATTGCAATGCATGATTTTATATACTACACTTAGATCGGACCGGTTTGGTGGTTAGTTTTGGTTGTAGTTGTGATTGTTGTAGTTGAGGTTGTGGTTGTTGTGGGATTTGATTTTGAGCTGATAGGTACTCACTTATTATTATTTTTTTGCAAGAGAGATTAGGGCTGCTTGTATAGTTGTTTCAAAACGTGTTGCTAAGCGTTCTTCTATTGAGTGAACGAGTGATTCCATGCTTTCAACTCTGACAGGAAGGGTACTCAGTTTGTTTAGCTTAGGAGAACATGATGGACATAGATAAAAGAATGTATCTGAAGTTTTAACCATATCAGCTAGGCTTTTGTTTGCGTTTAAGCAGGCAGGGTGGGCTAGATTGTCGCATAGGCGGCATTTGATGTAAATTTCGCTTTCATTGATGGTTTCAAGACATCTGAAACGTGCAGGATTCTGGGAGGTCATTGGTAGATATATTTTTCTTTTGTTTTAGTTTGGAGTTTTTGGCTGGCATGGTCAATGGCAATAGTACACTAAACAATTACAATAGCTAGTTAATGAGATAGGTAGACAGTTACTTAATGAATGTTGGTAATTAATAAATGTTAATTGATATGTTAGAGAACAAATCAAAAGTAAGGTTACTTATTACTAAAAATCAATCAATCAATTGGTTATTCAAATCACTCTAATCAAATAATTTTGCTAAGCAACAAACAGCCTAATTTATTACAGTAATTACTAAACACACTGGTCAATTAGATTCACTAAATCACTGATTTTACTAATCAGATATTCAGTAATTACACTATATGCACTAAACAATCCATCATACTAATCAATAAAACAATAAATCAATAAATCATTTGATAAAAATTATTTTAAAGAAATTGATTTGGAGATACCATTATCTAATCTTTGATGTAGGTTTCGAGGTAGAAAGTGATAAGTTTTGAGATAGTGAAAGTAACGAAGTAGTATTGAGAGTCAGGAAGTAAAGGGTTATTGCTTTGCTTAGCTGTTGCTGATATCTGAGAATAGGTTTATAACCCCTAATAAACTGGCCTCTTTTCCTGGGCTGGAGGAAACAGCAGTTTCTTTGCGTCAGACAGGTTTTAACCTACTCAAGCTGTTTTCCTCTTTCCTCTTGAAAACAATCAGTGAGCAAGGGTTTACGCTCTCTGTCTTGTTTTGTAGATTGAGTTTTTGAGATAGTAAAGATGCAAAGATGCTGAAGGGAGGGATCTCTGGCCCTTTCTTCCGCAGAGATAAACAGAACAATTCACAGGGAGGCAACAGGACACTTTTTGTGTTGTTCTCCCTTGATGAATGGGATTTCTGGCCCCCTCCTAGTTAATTTAAATACACTTTGTTGCTTTAAGAGAAAGAGGCACGTAGATCGTCTTGCACTGGCAATTCGAACAGTTTATATTTTTTACTATGTAGACTCAGATTTGTACCGAGCATTCGCTCCTGGCTTCAATATACTTCTGCTTCAATCACAGGAAATCAAATCGCTTCCAATCTTCACAGGAGTTCAGTTATAACAAAACTTAAGTTACTGTCCTTTTAAAGAGGGGAGAGTCCGGATTAGCAATTTGGGGAAGAGGGAAGGAGGGGCGGCACCGACTCACAGCTCCCGGTGCTCGCAAGGATGGGATCAATCTCACCGTCTCACCGCCCTGCAAGGATGATCGCAGAGCTCCCCCGGTCCGGGCGAGCCCCACCGCCTTACCTTCTAGCAAGGATGGGTCAAGTCGCAGATCGTTCAGCGCTTTTGAATGGAGCGCTTACCGAGGAATGGAGCTCTTTTCTGGCGTGCTGGCAAGTCTCGGGCATTAGGCTTTTTCCACCTTGCCGGCTGGACCCGCAGGGATTAGAGAGCTTGTCGCCTGGCGCTGCCCGTGCCCGCCGGAGCTCCTCACGCTGCCGCTACTACCGCCGCCATCTTCCTTTAATTGCTCGATGGACTTGATGGAGTTTGTTTCTTTTATTTAAAAGATTATTATGCCCAATCCTGGGCAACTCACCACAAATCCCACCACAAATTCCCAGTTTTTAAACTTCTCAGAAATTCAAGGCTCAGCCACACCACAACCTCTGGGTAGTTTCCAGATTCACTGCAGTTTGATATCCCAGGTTAATCGGACGCAGGATTTCGGTTACCTCAAACTCTGCCTCTGACTCTTCCCGCCTTAAGTGGTCAGTCCCAGCAGCCTTTCGCTGAATTCCCAGAGCTTCTTGGCCAGCTGGTCATCGCAGGCCAGGGGACTGGGCACCTTCGGCTGGCAGTCCACGAAATACCGGCCACTCAGCCTCTCGATGCCTTCCTCGGTGGCGCAGTAAATGGAGGTCTGGGCGCCCATGTTGCTATCTCGGCTGAACAGCCTCATGAACTGAAAGGACCAAATTATCCACCTTGGCAGGGAGCGATTAATTTCAGTTCTAACAAGTCCTGAAAGCAAAAAAAAAGGAGAGTTGGTTGTGTGAATGGCCCAGGACAGAAAGAAGCACCTCCCAGAATGACCCAGATGGAGGAGGAGGAGGAGGAGGAGGAGAAAATCGCAAACGAACCCTTCACACAACACTCATTGCCCATCTGGCAGCCTTGGGGCAACTTCTAAATATTTTTCAGAAGACCCCCATGCTGAAGTGAGTGCGCGATGGTGCAAAGGGAATGTGTGTGTTTGTGTGTGCATCTGCTTGTTGCACACCTGAATCTACTTGTTAGGTGGCTAATAAATTCAAATAGATAATACTACATAACGATCGTCTGTTCGTTCCCCGAGTTGTTTAAAATAGTGCGTATATGTGTGTGTTGGTGTGTGTGTGCTGTTGCACACTTGACAACGCACAACTGGGTGGCTAATACATCCCAGTGAGTAATAATATAGCTAGTCCTAAGTCCTCAACCCAAAATTTCTATCGCTGAGCAAGACAGCCGTTAAGTGAGTTTTGCCCCATTTTACGACCTTTCTTAACACTATTGTTAAGCGAATCACTGCAGTTGTTACGTTACTAACCCAGTTACGTGAACCTGGTTTCCCCCTTGACTTTATTCATCAGAGGGTCGCAAAAAGGGACCACATGATCCTGGGACACTGCAGCCGCCATAAACTCCCAGAATCCCCCAGCCGAGCAGCAGGAACCCCACAGTCTCCTCTCCTCCTCCTCCTCCTCCTCCTCCCTTCTAGCACTGATGACGTTCCCTAGTTGGGTCATGAAAGGTCTGCAAGGAAACCACCCAGCTCAGAGAGCAACAAGGACCCCACAGTCCTCCTCCTCCTCCTCCTCCTCCTCCTCCTCTCTCCCTCCTCTCTCTTCTTCCCAAATCCCACACCCTACAACACTGATGACGTTACCTAGTTGGGTCATGAAAGGTCTGCCAAGGAAATCACCAAGAAAACCCCCCAAAATCAGAGAGTATCCAGGACCACACAGTCCTCCTCCTCCCTCCCTCCCTCCCAGCACTGATGATGTTACCTAGTTGGGTCATGAAATGTCTGCAAGGAAACCCCCCAAGCTCAGAGAGCATCACGGACCCCACCCCACTCAAGGTCTTGCACAGATACCCTCACTTGCTCCGAAATACAAACAGCTTCTCTTCCAGCAAAAAAAAAATAAAAAATGCTATTTTTTTGAACTTCTCTTTCCCTCCCTTATCCTCACCCCAGCCCAGAAATGGGGAGGAATAGCCCTTTTCACAAGACCGGGGGAAAAGACCAGGGTGGAGAAAAGACCATGAAAAGACCATGGTGGCAGCGGCGGCAGCGGTAATGGCAACGGCGACACTGCTGCGGGAGGCAGCCCCGGGACATCCCCCACCGCCACCCCCACTGCCGCTCGCTTTCTCCTCCTGCGGGACGAAAGGAAGAAAGTAAGCGAGGGCAGGGCGGACGTCCCGGCGCTGCACAGGCGGTGCTTTCTTCCTTCTCCCGGGGGACGAAAGGAAGGAAGTGAGCGGCGGCGGCAGCAGCGGCGCTGTTTGCAGGAGGTAGCCCCGGACATCTGCCCGCCCTCCCGAAGCATCCCGGGGGATGGAAGGAAGGAAGGGAACGGTGGTGGTGGCAGCCCCGGGACATCCGTCTTCCCCCCCACCCCCCAGAAAGCTGCACCGCAACTGCCACATGGTAGGGAGAGCTCGGAGGGCGACGTGTGGCAGCTTAGCCAGCCAGCCGAGCCCGGGGACGGTGGGAGGGGGAGGCAGCTAGCTAGGCCACAGCCAGCACCACTGCCTGGGATGGGGCCACGCTGGTCAAGGAAACCAGCCGGTTGAGTCTGGGAACGGTGGGGAGCGGCAAGTTCCGGGAACGGTGCCCCCCGGCAAGATTTGGGAATGGTAGAGGGGGCTTAACATGGCTTGCAGGCTTACCTGTGTGCAGGCAAATCAGAGCTGCTCAGCTGGGGCGTAAGCACCACGTGGGAAAGGCAGGTTAGAAAGCCACAAGGACCCAGTGTGCCACATCGGAGATGAGTGACTGGGCAGGTCGAGTGTCAGGAGGGTGGGGTGAGCGAGCGAGCGGCGACCGGGTCAGGGCGGTCATCACTACCGGTTTGACGACCCACACCAAATCGTCGCTAGCAGTTCGCTTGAACCGGTGCGAACCGGCTGAATACTACCACGGCTTTTTTACATTATTATATTATATTTATTATATTATATTATATTATATTATTATATTATATTATTACATTATATTATTACATTACATTACATATATTATATTATATTATATTACATTATATTATATTATATTATATATTATCATATTATATCATATTATATTGTATTATTATATTGTATTATATTATTTATTATATTATTATATTATATTATATTATATTATATTATATTATATTATTATATTATATTATTATTATATTATATTATATTATTATTATATTATATATATATTATATTATATTATATTATTATATTATATTTTACATGCAATATTCCAGGTGTGGCGTTACCAGGGCCTTATAAAGTGGTATTAACACTTCATCTGATCTTGATTCTATCCCTTTGTTGATGCAGCCTAGGATTGCATTGGGTTTTTTGGCCGCTGCAGCACAGGGCTGGCTCCTATTTAAGCGATTGTCCCTTTGTTCATATGCAGATTCATCACTGTCTGGAATGAGATAGTGGAATGACCTCTCTATCATTGGCAAACTTCAGTATTTTAACAGAGGGATCCTTTGAGATGCAGTCCTTGGTATATAGACAGAAGAGCAATGGGGAGAATATTCAGCCCTGGGCTAATCGTTCAGGTATCTGATGTGATTCCCCCCCTCACCGAACGCCATCACTCTGCTAAACAAATAATTCCCTCCACACTGTCCAACTATTTACTAAATCTGCATTACTACTACTATTAATCCTCCCATCTTCCTTTTACCCATTCCCTCCCATTTGTGACTGTATGACTGTAACTTTGTCGCTTGTATCCTTATGATTTATATTGACTGTTTCCTGGTATGATTTGATGGCTTATTTGTACCCTATGACTATCCTTAAGTGTCGTACCTGATGATTCTTGACTCTTGACGAAGGTATATTTTCTTTTATGTACACTGAGAGCATTTGCACCAAGACAAATTCCTTGTGTGACCAATCACACTTGGTCAATAAAGACTATTCTATTCTATTCTATTCTATTCTATTCTATTCTATTCTATTCTATTCTATTCTATTCTATTCTATTCTAATCTAATTCTATTCTATTCTATTCTAATTCTATTCTATTCTAATTTCTATTCTGTTCTGTTCTATCCTATCCTATCCTATCCTATCCTATCCTATCCTATGACTATTATTAAGTGTTGCACCTGATGATTCTTGACTCTTGACAAATGTCTCTTTTCTTTTATGTACACTGAGAGCATTTGCACCAAGACAAATTCCTTGTGGGTCCAATCACACTTGGCCAATAAAAGTATTCTATTCTATTCTATTCTATTCTATTCTATTCTATTCTATTCTATTCTATTCTATTCTATTCTATTCTATTCTATTCTAATTCATTCTAATTTCTATTCTATTCTGTTCTGTTCTATCCTATCCTATCCTATCCTATCCTATCCTATGACTATTATTAAGTGTTGCACCTGATGATTCTTGACTCTTGACGAATGTCTCTTTTCTTTTATGTGCACTGAGAGCCTTTGCACCAAGACAAATTCCTTGTGGGTCCAATCACACTTGGCCAATAAAAGTATTCTATTCTATTCTATTCTATTCTATTCTATTCTATTCTATTCTATTCTATTCTATTCTATTCTATTCTAATTCATTCTAATTTCTATTCTATTCTGTTCTGTTCTATCCTATCCTATCCTATCCTATCCTATCCTATGACTATTATTAAGTGTTGCACCTGATGATTCTTGACTCTTGACGAATGTCTCTTTTCTTTTATGTACACTGACAGCATTTACACCAAGACAAATTCCTTGTGTGTCCAATCACACTTGGCCAATAAAGAATTCATTCATTCATTCATTCATTCATTCATTCATTCATTCATTCATTCATTCAATCTATCCATCCATCCATCCATCCATCCATCCATCCATTTATCTATTTTGCCTTTTGTGTGCTTTTGAGCAGGGATGGGATTCAAAAACCCCAGCAACCGGTTTGCTGCCCGGTGGGTCTACCAGAACTTCCTGTTTCTGGCTTCCGGTGGGCCTCTGGGGGGGTGAAAACAGCCTCCCCCAGGCTCTGGAGGCCCCCCGGAAGCCAGAAATAGGCGCATTTCCAGACTTCCGGAAGTCCCGTTTCTCCCCCTCCCAGAGACTCCGCACTTACTTCCATCAAAAATGGGCCATGTGGAGACTCCTGGGAGGGGAGGGTAGTGGAGGGGAGGGCTTGGCAAGCCGGTTGGTTGAAATATCGGTTCAGCAAACCAGATGCAAATTTAACATCCAGTTTGCCCCGAACCGGTCCAAACCGTTAGAATCCCCCTCGCCCCGTTTGATTTTGAGTGTGCTTTTTCCATGTGATTTTTCCTGCCTTCAGGTCAAAAGAAATTAACGGGCCAAATGTCAAGTGGAAATATTTAGCTGCTCCGTCCCAGCAGCCTCTCGCTGAATTCCCAGAGCTTCGTGGCCATCTGGTCATCGCAGGCCAGGGGACTGGGCACCTTCGGCTGGCAGTCCACGAAATACCGGCCACTCAGCCTCTCGATGCCTTCCTCGGTGGCGCAGTAGATGGAGGTCTGGGCGCCAGCTTTGCCATTTCGGATGAACAGCTTCGTGATCCAAACCAACCAAAGTGTCCACCAGGAAGAGGAGCGAGTCATTTTGGGGTTAACAACTCTTGAAATCGAAGGCAGAGGGAAAACGCCGGGGATGGAGCGGAGTTTTGGGGAGAGATCAGAAATGCACCATTCGCACAATACGTGTTTCCCACCGTGAACCATGGCGAGTCTTTGGGCAACGTGTTTCTTGCAGGCGTTTCATTACTCAATTAGGTAGCAACATCAGTGCTAGAAGGGTTTGCAGAGAAGAGGAGGAAGCAGAAAAGTAGAGGAGCGGGGTGGGGGGAAGGAGCGAAGGAAGGAGGAATAGGAGGGGAGGCAGAGTGGGGGAGAAGGAGAAAGGGACGGAGGAGGAGGGGAAGAGGAGGAAATGGGTAGCAAAAGGAAGAGAAGGGAGGGAAGAGGAGAGGAAGGCCAAAGAAGGAGGGCAGGAGGAAGAAGAGCAGGAGGGAGGGAGGTGGAGGAGTAAGAGTAAGGAGGTGAAGGGGAGGGAGGGGAGGCACAGGAGGAGGAGGAGGAGGGAAGGAAGGAAGGAGCAGAAACGGCAGAAGACGAGTAAGAGACTGGGGAAAGTCTCATTCCTGTCTTAGGCAGGGAGTTGGACTAGAACAGGGGTCACCAACCTTTTGGACCTCAGGGACCCCCAAAGTCATACTTTTAAATCCCGCGGACCGGAGACCCTGGGAAAATCCCCCCAAAAAGTCTGCAGGAAAATCCCCCACCCCGTTTTCCTACCGATCCTTCCTTCTTTATTTGAGATCGCAGGATCCCGTCTCCAGCTCCGTTCTCAGGGGGAGAGAGAGAGAAAGAGAGACTTTTGGCTTCATGCAAGGAAAGCAGCAGAAGCCGCAGAAGTCTTTCTTTCTCTCCCCCAAACTCCGCCAGAAATGAGTCTTTGCCGCTGCAGCCTCTTGGGGCAGGAGGCCTTGCAGGGTCCCAAAGACTCATTTCTAACAGAGTTTGGGGGAGAGAAAGAAAGACTTTGGCTGCTTTCCTTGCGTGCAGCCAAAAGCAGAAGAAGAAAGAAGTGGAAATGAGCAGCCTGGTGGGCAGGCTAGGCGCATGGGGCGAGTGGGGCAAGTTCCCCCCGCCCTTTCCCCTCCTCTCTCTACCTTGTGTTGTCCGCAGTGCAAGTGACACAAGCCTTGTGTTCCCATGGGCCATGTGGGCGGCACAGCCTTGTGTTCCTGCACCACCTGGATTAATTGCTGGGGGGGATATTTCTCTGAGGATCCCCAAAAATTTCTCACGAACCACCAGTGGTCCCTGGCCCACTGGTTGGTGACCACTGGACTAGATGATCTCCAAGGGCCTTTCTGGACCTGGGAGGGTGGGAGATGTCTCCCTCCCCAGCTGAGCTCCATAGAGGGGGTCGAGGGAGCCCCCAGTGGGAGAGAAATGCCTGGCGGAGCCCCAGACAGACCGGGGGAGGCTCCATCTGGGGGGCCTTGGAGCCGGACTTCCACTCACCTGGATGAACCGCGTAGCAGGTGACGTTGGTTCCTTCCAACCGCTTGGCCAACTCTCTGGCGTGGAGAATGTTGGCTAGTTTGCTGTTGCTGTATGAAGATAAAACATTCTGCATCCCCTTCCCCGGTTTGTGGATGGTCCGAAAGTCCATCTTCCCAGAGATGTGGGCTATCGAGGTCAGAATTACGATCCGGCTCGGGGTGCAGCGCTTCAGCCGGTCCAGGAGCAGGTGGGTCAGCAGGAAGTGGCCCAAGTGGTTGACCTGGAAGGCCAGGTCAAAGCCATCAGCGGTTTGGCCAACCTTAAGGACTCCTGCCAGAAAAGTAAGCTGATTACAGATAGTCCTTGGCTTACGACGGGTCATTGCGATCGTTCAAGGTTACAACAGACACCCAAAAGGTATCTACCACTCAGTTTCCCCCTGTGGTCCCATGACCACATTTTAGGCACTAGGCAACGTGCCCCGCAGTCACATGCTTTACGACAGTTTTGTCAAAAAACAAAGTTTCTTCAGCAATAACACTCTGTTGTGATCACACGGTTCGCTTAACGACCGCCGCAACAAAGATCTTGAAGTCATAGGGGGTCACAGGGATGACCTGCATTATAACCGTCATGCCATACAACCATAATGGGCAGGCCCCATCACAGTCATAAGTCAAGGACTATCTGTAAAGCATTGAGGTTGATCTAGTGCTTAAGCCTAGAAAACGGAAGGCCATGAGTTCAAATTTCACCTTAGACAGGAAAGCTGACTTTGAGCCAATCTCCCTCTCTCCCTCTCAGACCAACCCATCTCACAGGGTTAGAGAAATCCCAGACAATTCCCCCTCAATATTCCCCCCTTCCTTCCCACTCCGGAGACCCTGGGGAGGGTCTGCTCTGCCCCCACCTGCGTTGTTGATGAGGATGTCCAGGCGGGGCTCCGAGGCTAAGAAGGTCTGCGCAAAAGCTCGCACGGAGTTCAGGCTGGCCAGATCCAGGATCATCAGGATCACCTCCGAGTTCCCACTTTCCTGGAAAAGCAGCGGGAGGAATCGTGAGCTTCGGGATCCGGTGTGGCTTCAGAGGCTAATCTCACCTTCTATGTAGGTCTGCTCACCTCCTACCATGATTCCCCCCAAATAAAACCCTGTCTTATATTTTTTGCCACCAAAAAAAAGGCACCAGGTCTTATTTTCAGGGGGTGGCTGTCGTCCACTGACTCACCTCACTTGCGTGTGTTACCCCCACCCTCCTTTTCCCTCCTTTTCCCCCCTTTTCAGGAACCTCTCTGTCCAGCAAGGCCTCCCTGAAGGCCTCTGCAGACAATAACAGAGGTCTGGATTGATCCCTGCCGGCTGCAGAAGAAATGGGCTGAGGTGTACAAGGCCTGGCTGCAACTGTCTGAAGGTAAGGAGTAGGACAGCTCCACCTGTGCACCCTGGAGTGGGCGGGGTCTTAATTAGGCCTTATTTTTTTTGGGGGGGGAAATAGGACTTATATTGGGCACATGTGTAAAAATCAAGCTAGGTCTTACTTTTGGAGTAGTTTAGTTTACTTTATTGTCATTGCACCTCGTACAACGCAATCAAACACCATCTTCAGTGCACATCATGACCATGAAAATAAACACAAACACACACTCTTCACCCTTCACACATTGAACCGAAAACCCCTGACACCGCACCAACACTGCACCATACAGCAGAATTCAACAGAGGTCCTGGCCTGGGATGGAAGCTGTTTTTCAGCCTGTTTGTGCTTGTTTTTATTATTGTCCTGTACCGTCTGCCAGATGGTAATAGTTCAAAAAAAGGGGGTGCGCAGGATGAGATGGATCTTTGAGGATGTTTTGAACTTCTTTAAGGCAGCGGGAGCTATGAAGCTCTTCCAAAGAGTGGAGAGGGCAACCCATGATCCTCTGAGGGGCAATGACCTTAACCTTCTGGAGTGCTTTCCTATCTGCCCCTGTGCAACTGGCAAACCCTACACAGGTGTGCAGGAAGTTAAGATACTCTCTATTATAATATAGGTCTTATTTTTGGGGAAACATGGTAGCAATCTCTCTGGGTGGTGCATAATAAAACAAGACACGCAGGTCCTCGACTTACAACCATTCAAAATTACAAAGCCCCCGAAAAGAAGTGATTGATGGCTGGTCCTCACCCTTTTGACCATTGCAGGATCCCCAAGGTCATGCGATCAGAATTTGGGCGCTTGGCAACCAGTGTTATTTCCAATGGTCGCGTGGCAGCTCTGGTTCATGTCATCACCATTGTCCCAAGAGCAAAGCAGAGTCAATTGGGGGAAAAGGAATTCATTTAACCACCGCATGATTTGCTTAACAACTCCAGTGATTTGCTTCATTGAGGGGCTGCCCCAAAGAAGAGGGGGTCAACCTATTCTCCAAAGCACCAGATAACAGATAATCAGAGTTGGAAGGGACCTTGTAGGTCATCTAGTCCCACCTCCCGCCCAAGCGGGAGACCCTACACCATTTCTGGCAGATGGCCGTCCAGTCTCTTCTTGGAAGTCTCAAGGGATGGCGCTCCCACAACTTCCAAAGGCAACTTCTGTTCCATGGGTTGATTGTTCTCCCTGTCAGAAAATTTCTCCTTATTTCTAGGTTGCTTCTCTCCTTGCTTAATTTCCATCCATTGTTCCTTGTCTGGCCTTCAGGTGCCTTGGAAAATAGCTTGACCCCTTCCTTCTCTCTGGGGCAGCCCCTCCAATATTGGAAGGCTGCTCTCCTGTCTCCCCTGGTCCTTCTCTTCCCTAGACTAGCCAGGCCCAGTTCCTGCAACCGTTCATTGTGTGTTTTAGCCTCCAGTCCCCACTATAGATGGATAGATAGATGGGGCAGGCACACAGAGATAGATAGATGATAGATAGATAGATAGATAGATAGATAGATAGATAGATAGATAGATAGATAGATAGATAGATAGATAGATAGATAGATAGATAGATAGATAGATAGATGATAGATAGATGATAGATAGATGATAGATAGACAGAGAAACAGACTAGACTAGCCAGGCCCAGTTCCTGCAACCATTCACTGTATGTTTTAGCCTCCAGTCCCCCAATCATCCTGGTTGCTCTTCTCTGCACTTTTTTGAGTCTCAACCTCTTTTTTATAGTGTGGTGACCAAAACTGAATGCAGGACTCTAGCTGTGGCCTTACTCAGGCTTCATAGAGCGGTATTAGTGCCTCCCTTGACCTCGATTGTATCCCTCTGTTGATGCAACTTAAGATTGTGTTTGCTTTTTTGGCGGCTGCTGCACACGGCTGGCTCCTATATAGCTGGTTGTCCACTAAGACTCCAAGATCTCCCTCTCACAGACCCTTCCCGAGCTCTGTTTTTGCTGGTAGAGGCACTGAGAGCCAGTCCTTTGCTGTTTCCAGGGTGGTGGCCCTGTGGGCCAGATCTAAACACTCTGTGGCAGTGGTGGTATTCTATGGTTTGGCCTGGTTCAGGCAAACCAACAGCAAAAAATGTTACCGTTTGGCTGAACCGGTAGTAAAAGAAACAGCTACCGGTTCGGCTGATCCAGTATTTCTTTCTTTCTTTTTTCCTCCCAACAATCAGCTGTGCCGGGATCCCCCTCGCTGTCTTGCTGCTTCACCCAGAAGGAAGGAAATAAGGAAGGAGAGGAGGAGGAAGGAAGAAAAGAAGGAAGGAAGGAGAGGAGGAAGGAGAGGACGATCAGCTGTTCTGACGATCAGCTGTGCCGGGATCCCCCTCGCTGTCTTGCTGCTTCACCCAGAAGGAAGGAAATAAGGAAGGAGAGGAGGAGGAAGGAAGAAAAGAAGGAAGGAGGAAGGAAGGAGAAGACGACCAGCTGTTCTGATAATCAGCTGTTCTGGGATCCCCCTCGCTGTTTTGCTGCTCCGGCGAGGAGGAAGGAAAGATGGAAGGAAGGAGAGGAGGAGAAAGGAAGGAAGGAGAGGAGGAAGGAAGGAAAGACGACCAGCTGTTCTGATGATCAGCTGTTCCGGGATCCCCTGTTTTACTGCTTCGCCCAGGAGGAAGGAAGGAAGGAAGGAGAGGAGGAGGAAGGAAGAAAAGAAGGAAGAAAGGAGAGGACGACCAGTTGTTCTGATGAGCAGCTGTTCTGGGATCCCCTCGCTGTTTTGCTGCTCCGGCGAGGAGGAAGGAAAGATGGAAGGAAGGAGAGGAGGAGGAAGGAAGGAGAGGAGGAAGGAAGGACAACCAGCTGTTCTGATGATCAGCTGTTCCAGGATCCCCCTCGTTGTCTTACTGCTCCACCCAGGAGGAAGGAAGGAAGGAAGGAGAAGAGGAGGAAGGAAGGAAGGAGAGGAAGAAGGAAGGAGAGGACAACCAGCTGTTCTGATGATCAGCTGTGCTGGGATCCCCCTCGCTGTCTCACTGCTTTTGCCAGGAGGCTTCCCTGAGGCCCAGGAGGCAAAAGTGGGGCGCTGTGTGTGTGCTGCATGGCCCCTTGATGCTCCATTTTTGCCTCCTGGGCCTCAGGGAAGCCTCCTGGGAGCAAAAACTGCCTCTCAGAAGGCTTCCCTGAGGTCCAGAAGGCAAAAAAATCCAGAGCACAGGGGGGTTGTTGCAAAAAAAGCCACGCCCACCCAGTCACATGGCCACACCCACCTAGCCATGCCCACAGAACTCGTAGTAAAAATATTTACATCCCACCCCTGAGATGCGGGCTGGATCTAGCCGTGGGCCTTGAGATTGACACCCCTGCGATGCGACTGGAGCACATTAGAATGGTTTGGATATTGAAAAAAGGGAAGGAGAGAACCACACAGCAGGCTTTTACCCGTCGGATGTTGTACATGGCCGATTCTCCTCTCGCTTTGTCGCGGCATGCCAGAATGACACGGGCACCTCTCCGGGCCAGATCCACTGCTGTGGCCTCCCCGATCCCTGCATTTCCACCTAGGAAAAGCCAGAGAAAAGATTCACTGATATCGTCCAGCCATCGATGGGGACCCAGGAGCTGGGTCTGCATTTGTGTGCCTGCAGTTTTTGTGGTGTCGCTGTTCAAAGTTCCGACTGATGAATCCAACCAAGCAAGTGTTGTCGAGACAATCCAATCTCTTAATGCAAAACTTTATTGAGTACATCACGGAATGAAAGCAAAACCGGCTCTGATTAATTCCCACACAAGCCAGAATAGAATAGAATAGAGAACAGAAAGGAATAAAGATAAAGATAAAAGATAAATTTATTGTCATTGTGCTCAGGAACCTGAGAACAACGAAATAAGGTGCTCTTTCGCAACATACAACTAAACAACACCAAAAGACATATACAAATAACAATATAAAACAAATTAAAACAAATAACAATTAAAAACTGTACAACCAGGATATATATATGTTAAGACCACCAGATTCATAACTCTGCATTTAACCTGATCACAGCACTTGGGTAAAAGCTATGTTGAACTCTACTTGTCCTGGCTTTCAGCACTCTATATCGTCTTCCTGATGGTAGGATCTCAAACATCGGGTGGCCTGGATGCGGAGGGTCTCTCAAGATCTTTTGTATCTTCCTTCTACATCCCATGTTGTACAAATCCTCCAATGAGGGAAGAGGACATCCGCTGATCTTTTGTGCCCTTTTTATCACTCTTTGGAGTGCCCTTTTCTCCGCCTCTGTACAACTCCTAAACCACACACAGAGGCAATAGGATAAAATGCTCCTCTATAGAGCTTCGATAAAGGCAACCAACAGACTCTCTGGCAGTTGTTGTGATCTTAAAAGTCTTAAAAATACAATCGTTGATGAGCCTTTTTTTCTAGGGCTAAAGTATTTGCCCCCCATGTTAGATCCTGTTTCAGGGTGATACCTAGAAACTTACATTCTGCCACCTGTTCTACCAAAACACCATCGATGTACAACGGCTGAATGTCCGAACTGCTCTTCCTGTAATCCACTATGAATTCCTTCGTCTTATTTATATTAAAAATAAGATTGTTTACTTTGCACCAGAGGGACAATTGATGAACCTCATCCCTGTACGCAGACTCATCATTATCAGAAATGAGCCCCACCAAAGTTGTATCATCTGCAAACTTAATGATCTTATTACTCAGATGAATGGAGGTGCAATCAGACGTATAAATAGTGAATAAAAGTGGACTCAATACACAGCCCTGAGGAGTGCCAGTATTGAGGATCTTCGCAGAAGAGATATGTTCATTCATCCTAACCCTTTGTGAACGATGTGATAAAAAATTCAGAATCCACCAACATATGGAGTCCGGTGGCTTCAGATCTTTAAGCTTAGACATCAATCTGTGGGGTAATATTGTGTTGAAAGCAGAACTAAAATCAACAAATAATATTCTGACATACGTTCCTTTTTTCTCCAAGTGAGATAGGGCAGTATGAAGAACAATATTGACAGCATCCTCAGTAGATCTGTTTGTTCTATAGGCAAACTGATAATTGTCAAAGGTAGCAGGAAGGCAAGAAATAATATATTTCCGAAGTAACTGCTCGAAGCACTTCATTATCACAGAAGTCAAGGCCACCGGCCTGAAGTCATTTAAAGCATTTGCAGGTGACTTCTTAGGTACTGGAACAATAATAGAAGCCTTTAGACAAGTTGGGACAAGAGACTGTAGCAAAGAACGATTGGAAATCTCAGTCCACACCCCCAGCTAACTGATCCGCACATTCTTTTACTACACAACCAGGAATGTTATCAGGTCCTGCAGCTTTTCTAGAGTTTACCGCTTTCATTATACACCTAACATCGTGCTCCTTCACAACAAGAGGAGCACAATGCTCGGTCCACAATGGTAGTGGTGATGGTAACTCCACTTCCAGTTGGTTCATCTCAAACCGGGCATAAAAGGTGTTTAATTCCTCTACCAACTCATGTTCTCCACCCATACTAGCCTTTTGTGCTTTAAAATTAGTTAGCTGCTGAATCCCCTGCCAAGCTTGTCTCAGGTTATTATTAGATAACCAGTCTTCTATCTTTCTCTTGTATGCAGCCTTGGCTTGTTTAATACCACGCTTCAAATTTGCTCTAGCCACACTATACAGTGAGGCATCTCCAGGCTTAAATGCCTATAATAAGAATAAGAAGAGAATGGAGAAAGTGAATAGAATGGAAAATAGAATAGAATAGAAAATAGAATTGAATATAAAATGGAATCGAATAGAACAGAATAGAATTCATGAAGCTCCGTAAGCCTAAACTGTATTCAATGGCACCGTGAGAGTTGGAGGAATTGTGATTTATCGATAAGAACCTTGAGCGAGGTTTCATCTAACCTGCTAGGTCTCGAGTGGCGGCCCCAGTGTTGTTCCGAGAAAAGAAAGATGGCTCTTCGCTTATGTGTTGACTACCGTAACCTTAACGGAATTTGCGTAGAAAAACGTGAACCCATTTCGCTTAATTAAGACACGTTGGCTCACCTTGCCAAGCGAAAAATTTTCACTACACTTGATTTGAGAGAAGCGTACTACTGAATTTGAATTAAGGAGGGAAATGAATGAAAAACTGCATTCAATTGCCCTTTGGGGTGTTTTCAATTTAATGTTCTCCCGTTTGACCTGCAAGAGGCCCCTGTTCATGCAGCTGATAAATGAGGTGCTGCATAAACATGTATACAAGGGGGTGTTGTTTTACCTTGGCGACATCCTTATCTGTACAGAGACTTTTGAGGAGCATGTGAAATTAGTGCGGTCAGTTTTGAAAAAACTTCAAGCGGCTGAACTGTACGCAAAATTGTCCAAGTGTGAATTTCACCAAGAGAAAATTGACTATTTGGGTTACTGCATATCACAGTAGAGATGGACCTGGAAAAAGTCTGGGCCATTTTGGAATGGCCTCCCCTCGCACCAGAAAACAATTGCAGAGTTTCCTGGAATTTGCTAATTTTTACTGCCAATTTATCCCAGCGTTTGCAAAGTTTGCATTACCTATTACAAACCTTTTAAAGACTATGGAAGAATTGAATCCAAAGCCCAGTCAACCCTTGCAATGGTCCACGGAATGCCAGGATGCTTTTGAAAAGCTAAAATGACTCTTTGCACCTGAACCAGTGCTAAAGCATGCAGAGGTGGACGCCCCTTTTGTGATCCAGGCCAATACGAGTGACGTGGCGGTGGGGGGGGGGCGGGGGGCGGTGCAACTTCAAGCAAATGAGACTGGAACTTTGCAACCTTGTGCTCACACCTCCCATAAACTAACTGAGACGGAAAGAAGATGGGCTATTTGGGAAAAAGAAGTGTTAGCTGTCCGATGGGCATTATTAACTTGCAGGCATTTTCTCGAAGGGGCAAAACACCCCTTTGAGGTGTGGACGGATCATAAAAACTTAAGAGGCTGAAAACTGTCTCCTAAGCAAGTCCGCTGGGTGCAGTACTTTAAGCAGTTTAATTTTTCATTGAAGTATCTCCCGGGGGGGAAGAATTTTACGGCAGATGCTTTATCTAGGTTGCCCCAATATAACAGTGTCTGCCCAGAAATGATCCGTCCTATTGTTCCTACAAGGCAACTGGCTGCCCCAATGGTCACCAAAGCCCAGAAAAAAGGGGATGTTAACCTTTCAAGTGATTTGACTGTACAGTTAAAAGAAGCTTTAAAACTGGATTTGCTTTCCTTTCCCTTCCCTCTTTCTTACTCGCATCCCTCCCTCTTTTTCTTCTTCCTTTTAAGAGGAAGGCAGGAAGGCAGGAAGGCAGGAAGGAAGGAAGGAAGGAAGGAAGGAAGGAAGGAAGGAAGGAAGGAAGGAAGGAAGGAAGGAAAGAAAGGAGAGCTACCATGCATGTCTATGCTATTCATGGTATATTTTCAGCTGGAACCTCTTTCTACTTAAACCAGGGGTCCCCAAAACGTGGCAACTTTAAGACCTGTGGACTTCAACTCATGCCAAACCAATCTTATTTCATTCTTCAACACAGTGACTAAATTAGTGAACCAGCAAAATACTGTGGACATAATATATTTAGATTTCAGCAAGGCATTCGAAAAGTAGACCACAACCTGCTTCTTAGTAAGCTAGAAAAAAGTGGAATAGATAGCTCCACCACTAGATGGACTCGTAACTGGCTGGCAAACCGTACTCAACGAGTAGTCCTTAATGGGTCTAAGTCTACATGGAGGGAAGTAAGCAGTGGGGTGCCACAAGGGTCTGTCTTAGAGCCAGGACTCTTCAATATCTTCATTAACAACTTAGATGAGGGAATAGAAGGGGAACTTACCAAATTTGCAGATGATATTAAGCTGGCGGGAATAGCCAACACCCAAGAAGATAAGCTCAAGATCCAGAGGGATCTTGACAGACTAGAACCCTGGGCCATATCTAATAAAATGAAATTCAATATAGAGAAAAGTAAAGTCCTACACTTAGGCAAGGAAAACCAAAAGTACACATATAGACTGGATGAAACCAGGCTCAATAGCAGGAACTGGGAGGGGGATCTCGGAGTCTTAGTGGACAACCAGCTAAATAGGAGCCAGCCATGTGCAGCAGCAGCAGCCAAAAAAGCCAATGCAATCCTAAGCTGCATTAACAGAGGGAAACAATCAAGATCAAGGGAGGGACTAATCCCACTCTACAAAGCCTTAGTAAGGCCACACCTAAAGTAGTGCATCCAGTTTTGGTCACCACACTATAGAAAAGATGTTGAGGCTCTAGAAAAAGTGCAGAGAAGAGCAACCAGGAGGATGAGGGGACTGGAGGCTCAAACATACAATGGACGGTTGCAGGAACTGGGCCTGGCTAGTCTAGTGAAGAGAAGGACCAGGGGAGACAGGAGAGCATCTTCCAATCTTTGAGGGTCTGCCACAGAGAGGAGGAAGGGGGTCAAGCTATTTTCCAAGGCACCCGAAGGCCAGACAAGGAATAAAGGATGGAAACTGAACAAGGAGAGGTTTAACCTGGAAACAAGGAGAAACTTTCTGACAGTGAGAACAATCAACCAATGCAATAGCTTGCCCTCAGAAATTGTGGGAGCGCCATCACTGGAGACTTTCAAGAAGAGATTGGACTGCCATTTGTCAGGAATGGTGTAGAGTCTCCCGCTTGGGTGGGGGGTTGGACTAGATGACCTACAAGGTCCCTTCCAACTCTGATTATCTGTAATCTGAATTCTCCAGCCAGCATAGAATTCTGGGAGTTGAAGTCCACAAGTCTTAAAGTTGCCAAGTTTGAAGACCTCTGGCTTAAACCTTAGTACAACACCCAGATATTTAAAGCCATTAAACATCTTGGATTAACCTTGAAACTTTTTGCATACTTGTACTTAAACAGAAAGAATTTTATTTTAACGCATACGGCTTCAATTCCAAAGCTACTTTTTATGAAGACCAAGTCAAGAAAAGGAGATTGGAAACAAAGCAAGTGGCAAGGAGAAGTGAGTCCTTCCACTTGCTATTTTATTACCAAGAATTTACCACCATCTTCAAATTAAAGAGTTGCCTTCCAACAACAAGTCTGCAAACTAGTAACACAGCACATCATTTTCTATGTTAAATATCGAACCACCAAAGTGGAAGAGGGGAAATATTTGTGAGAAATATGAACTCTGCTTTTTTGCTTGTCAAATTAAAAAGGCCATTGGAGTTTAGACCTGCCCACAGGGCCACTCCATAAAGGTTGTGACAGCAATGGAAGTCCTGAAGCAGCAGCTTGGCAAACGGCTGAATAGCCTGAATTACACTTTGGAAATTGTGTAATGTGGGCTCTGAAATTGCGCAAATGAATGAGACCTAAAGGTAAGCCGTTCTCTGCAAAATCAACACCGAACTTACGACACTAAGCTTGGTGTGAAAAAGCAGAGCAGCTTATTAGTTTTGAAGAGGAGGATATAGAATAAAGAAGATTGGCTCCAACAGTTTGAGGAGATTGCAAAGTTTTGTTTACCTAGAACAATCAATACTGTATTAGCACCAAATGTTCTTTTGGCACAACACTGAATCCAGGCATACTTGATGGCTGGATGCTCCCAGGGGGCTGCAGGGAGGCCCCAAATGGCTCCTAGCAAGCCTCCCTGGAGCCTCCTGGGAGCAAAAACGGGGAGTGTGTGTGGGGGGGCGTCCAGCACCACCCCACCCCTGCCCCGTTTTTGCTCCCAGCTAACCTGGGAGCCAGATGAGCCTCGTGGAGACTCCTGGGAGGGTCGGGGTGGATGGGGCCAGCTGTTCTTCAGAACTACTGGTTCGCCAAACTGGATATAAGTTTAACATCTGGTTCGCTCGAACCAACCCAAACCGGTAGAATCCCACCCATGTCTATCCCCAAATTTTCTAGCTTGCCAAGAAGTAAGTTGTGGTCTACTTTGTCAAATGCCTTGCTGAAGTCTAAGAATATGAAGTCCACAGCATTTTTCTGACCTGCTAATTTGAATGAAATAAGAATGAAATAAGATTCGTTTGGCGTGATCTGTTTTTTAATGAGCCCATGTTGGCTTTGGGTTATGAGCCTGTTTGCTTTTAGGTGTTAACAGATTTGTTAATGATCTTTTCCAAGACCTTCCTAGGTATTGGGGTCAGGCTGATTGGCTTGTCATTTCCTGGATCTGTTTTCTTTTTTTTTTCCCCCTTCCTTTTTTGAAGTTGGGAACCAAATCGGCTCTTTTCCAGTCCTCTGGTTGTTCCCTTGGGTCCAAGAACGTTGCAAGGTATGCTTCAAGGGTTCTGAGATCATACCTGCCAATTCCTTCATCATTCTGATATGTAGTCTGTCAGGACCCAGTGATTTGAATCCATCTAGAGCCGACGGGTGTTCTCTTACTTTATTTTTGCATATTGTCATTTGCATTCCTAACCTGTCATTTATACTTCTGTTTCTGCTAAGGTGAATAGTGTTGTTTTTCGATGAAAACAGATGTGAAGGATGAATTAAGCAGTTATGATTTCTTTCTACTGCCCATTATTTCTTGGACTGATTGCCTTTTTTCTTGTTTTTTTTTTTAAGTTTTTAAAAATTGTTTTTGACATCTGTTGCAAGTTTTAATTCATCCAAAGCTTTCCTAACTTATCTTTGCAGGTTTGGGCTATTTGTTGGTATTCTACCTTAGTTATGTGTCCCTCTCTTTTCATTTTTTGTATTTGTCCTTCCCCCCCCTCTCAGTTCTTTGTTGGGTTTTTTCCTTGGTTTTCTTTTTCAGTGGTATTGTGTTGGACTGGGCTTTTATGATAATATTTTTCAGTGTTTCCCAGGCTTTGAATTGCTTTCCCTCCCTTTAAGATTTCATCCATGGAATCCTTTCTCTCTGAGTTTGTTAAAATCAGCTCCTTTAAAATTTAAAACAAAAACAAAAAAACGCTGGTGTGATTATGTTCTGTTGCTTCTGTCTGCTTTATATTGAATTCCAATATGACATGGTCACTCTCCCCTAAAGTTCCTGCAACTTCAATCCCCTCTACCACTTCTTCTCTATTGCTAAGATAAGGACCAGTCTAGCTGTCCCTCTAGTTGCCTCCTCTAGCTTTTGTGTGATGGAGTTGTCAGCTGGTTGGGAATCTGTTCGATCTCCCATTGGTTGCAGAATTTGTCTCCCAGTCGATGCCAGGATAGCCAAACATTAATACTCTGTTCTGTCTTTCTTAGATACGCTGGTTATCTGACTAGCAAAGAGTTCGTCTGTTTCTTCTGCTTGGCTGGCTGCCCTGTAGTATACGCCTATAGCCATGTCATTCTTATTTTTTTTTCCTTTTGTGTTGACCCCTATGGATCCTAGGAGGTTTTCACCCTTGGTTTGTGCATCTCTGTGGAGAGGAAGTGACTTCTAACCTGTAATTCCATCTCCTCTTTTCTTAGACCTGTTCCTTTTGAATAGTTTGCATCCTTTTATCAGTAGATTCCAATCATGAGTTTCACCCCACCAAGTTTCTCTAATGGCGACTGTATCATCCTTGCCCTCTGGCACTCGTATTTCAATTTCACCCTGTTTGTTCCCTAAACTTTGACCGTTAGGGGCCTCTTTGGCTGACCCCCGGGAAGGCTTCCTGCACTTTGCACCTGAGCTTTTCTTCTTCCTCTTTACTCCCCCACTTCCTTATAGGATGGGTTGCCTAGTAGTTTTTGCTTGGTACCAGCTTCTAAAGTGGGGTGAAGATTGCTTCCTGTCCCCTCCCAATTTTAGTGTAAAGCCCTTCTGGCAATACGAGCCGGTTATTTTTCGAATATATTCTTTCCAGTGCTTGTGAGGTCCACTCCATCCCTCGCTAGCAGCCCTTCGTGTAGGAAATGCAGACCAGGGTCTGGGAAACCAAAAACCAGTTTGTTAAGCCAGTGGTTTGTTTCTCAAATCCTTTGCTCCCTCATTGGATGTTGGCCTTTTAATGGGAAGGGACTTGCTTGTTTCCCACTTCACAAGTTAAACAATAAATGGCTCCAATGCGAGAAGCTTCTCTCCAGCCTGGGGGGGAAGGACGACTACAGCCCGTGGGGCAGCCAAAGCTGAAGCCGGGGACTAAGAGAAGTGACCCCGGACCCCACGGAAAAGGAGCCCCGGGAAGCCCGAAAAGCCGGTTTGCAGCCGCCTCCTGTACCAAAGAACTTGGCAGGAATTGTGGCTGATATGAGAGCAAAGGTCCATTTTTTGATCTTTGATTCTTTGATTGTTC
>NC_142009.1:2138227-2164693 GCF_049901735.1 Notechis scutatus
ACTGTCCAGTGTATATAGATTAATAATATTTAAATTTAAATAGAGGAATTTGATATATTACTAAGATCTACAAATCCAGGAATTTGATTTAGAAAATAGTTCTAAAATTGTTCTGGAGAATATACACTGTTCAATAAAATAAAGGGAAAACAAAAATAAGACATCCTAGATCTGAATGAATGAAATATTCTTATTAAATACTTTGTTCATTACATAGTTGAATGTGCTGACAACAAAATCACACAAAAATGATCAATGGAAATCAAATTGAGCAACCCATGGAGGTCTGGATTTGGAGTTACACTCAAAATTAAAGTGTTAAAAAACACTACAGGCTGATCCAACTTTGATGTCATGTCCTTCAAACAAGTCAAAATGAGGCTCAGTAGTGTGTGTGGCCTCCACGTGCCTGTATGGCCTCCCTACAACACCTGGGCATGCTCCTGAGGAGGTGGCAGATAGTGTCCTGAGGGATCTCCTCCCACACCTGGACTAAAGCATCCTCCAACTCCTGGACAGCCTGTGGTGCAACGTGGCGTTGGTGGATGGAGCAAGACATGATGTCCCAGATGTGCTCAATTGGATTCAGGTCTGGGGAACGGGCGGGCCAGTCCATAGCATCAATGCCTTCGTCTTGCAGGAACTGCTGACACACTCCAGCCACATGAGGTCTAGCATTGTCTTGCATTAGGAGGAACCCAGGGCCAACCGCACCAGCATATGGTCTCACAAGGGGTCGGAGGATCTCAGTACCTAATGGCAGTCAGGCTACCTCTGGCGAGCACATGGAGGGCTGTGCGGCCCCCTAAAGAAATGCCACTCCACACCATTACTGACCCACTGCCAAACCGGTCATGCTGGAGGATGTTGCTGGCAGCAGAACGTTCTCCACGGCGTCTCCAGACCCTATCACATCTGTCACATGTGTCAGTGTGAACCTGCTTTCATCTGTGAAAAGCACAGGGTGCCAATGGCGAATTTGCCAATCTTGGTATTCTCTGGCAAATGCCAAACGTCTTGCACGGTGTTGGGCAGTAAGCACAACCCCCGCCTGTGGACGTCGGGCCCTCATACCACCCTCATGGGTCTGTTTCTGACCGTTTGAGCAGCCACATGCACATTTGTGGCCCGCTGGAGGTCATTTTGCAGGGCTCTGGCAGTGCTCCTCCTGTCCCTCCTTGCACAAAGGCGGAGGTAGTGGTCCTGATGCTGGGTTGTTGCCCTCCTATGGCCTCCTCCACGTCTCCTGTACTGGCCTGTCTCCTGGTAGTGCCTCCATGCTCTGGACACTACGCTGACAGACACAGCAAACCTTCTTGCCACAGCTCGCATTGATATGCCATCCTGGATGAGCTGCACTACCTGAGCCACTTGTGTGGGTTGTAGACTCCGTCTCACGCTACCACTAGAGCGAAAGCACAGCCAGCATTCAAAAGTGACCAAACCATCAGCCAGAAAGCATAGGAACTGAGAAGTGGTCTGTGGTCACCACCTGCAGAACCACTCCTTTATTGGGGATGTCTTGCTAACTGCCTATGCTTTCCACCTGTTGTCTATTCCATTTGCACAACAGCATGTGAAATTGATTGTCAATCAGTGTTGCTACATAAGTGGACAGTTTGATTTCACAGAAGTGTGATTGACTTGGAGTTCCATTGTGTTGTTTAAGTGTTCCCTTTATTTTTTTTGAGCAGTATATATATTGACAAGAGAGGTTAACCCTGTAACATGTCATATTAATTAGAGTAGTGGCCATATATAGCTGATACTTCTCAATAGCGAATGCTAATTTAGGACAACGTATTTAGTATAATACAAAAACAAAAACAAATTTTACAAGAAATGACCTGTATGACTAACACAACGCTTAAAAGCGGGCAGAAGACTTCTTCAATACAAACAACTGTGATGCCATTGCCCTCAGTGATGGCACAAAAGACAATTGAAGAAACTCTACCTGGAGAGAAACAACCTGTCATCACGAATGCTAATATCCAATCGACCCTTCTTACTTTACAAGAATCCATGCTGAAACTTCCGGAAATAATGGTAAAAAATCATATTGAAACAAGAGCTGACACAAATGAATTAAAAGAAGAGATGGGGAACTTAAAGGTAGAAATGAAATTAGACATCTTCAAGCTGGATCAAAAAATTGAAACAATACAGCAAGCACTAGAAAGGAATAAATCAACAATAAAGGAGGTTGAGAAAAGGACGGAACAAACGGAAAAGAAGCTGGAAATGGTTGGTGAGCAATTAAGAAACGTGAGTAAAGAAACGGACGATTCCTTGGTATATTTATTTATTTATTTATTTATTTATTTTATTTATTTATTTATTTATTTATTTGATTTGCCAATTGTTTACAAGATAATAAGTATAAGTGTATACATAGTTGTGAATACATGAAATGGGTACATATAAGAAAAATAAAAGAAGAATAAGAGAAACAATAGGACAGGGACGGTAGGCACGTTGGTGCGCTTATGCACGCCCCCTACAGACCTCTTAGGAAAGGGGTGAGGTCAATAGTAGACAGTCTAAGGTTAAAGTGTTTGGGGTTTGGGGGAAGAAACTACAGAGTCGGGTAGAGTATTCCAGACATTGACCACTCTATTGCTGAAGTCGTATTTCCTGCAATCAAGTTTGGTGCGGTTTACTTTGAGTTTGTATCTATTGTGTGCTCTAGTGTTGCTATGATTGAAGCTGAAGTATTCATTGACAAGTAGGACATTGCAATGTATGATTTTATATACCATGCTTAAATCAGACCGAAGACGGCGTAATTCAAGGTTTTCTAGTTCTAGAATTTCAAGTCTGGTGGCATAAGGTATTCTACAACGAGTAGAGGAGTGGAGAACTCTTCTTGTGAAATATTTCTGGACTTTCTCAATTGTGCTAATATCAGATACGTAATGTGGGTTCCAGACTGATGAACTGTATTCGAGTATTGGTCTAGCAAATGTTTTGTATGCTCTGGTTAGTAGTGTGATATTACCAGAGAAAAAGCTACGTAGGATTAGGTTAACAACTCTTAATGCCTTTTTGGCTATGTAGTTGCAGTGGGCTCTAGCACTTAGATCATTAGAGGTGAGTATTCCAAGGTCCTTTACAGAGCTTGGGTCATCAACAAGATATGTCTTGTTCATCAAGATATATTTTGGTCATCAACTAGGTATATCTGGAAATGGACAAGGCCGCAGCATATTTGAGATTCCAAAACATAACGGAATCTAAAGAAGAGGATTTGGAACAAGTGATGGCAGGAATATTAGCAGACCTGTTGGAAAAAGATAAGGATGATATCCTGAAAGAAGCGAGACAAAGCATACAGAGTGAACACAAATTACGCAAGATGACATAAATATCCAAAAGAGGTCCACCTGAGATTTGCCAGAAAAAGTTGGGGATGTTATGTATAAAATTTCTAGAGAAGAAACAATTACATATAAAGGAAAAGAAATCTTGGTGCTTAAACAAATCCCAAGAAGAGTGAGAGAGCAGAGGCGAGATTATAAATTCTTGGCGAACCAATTAAACCAAAAAGGCATCATATTCAGATGGCTAATTGCAGAGGGAATGCAAATCACATGGGAAGAAAGGAAAATTAAAGTAGACTCCGTGGAAAAAGCCCAAGAATTCTGTGAACGATTGGTAGGCCCTGAAGAATCGAGTAGTAGAGACAAATTAGAAACAAATTCGCAAGATGACCAAGACTATCAAAAGAATAGAGATGGGAACTATAGGAACTCGAAAAATATACAACATCAAGAAAGAGAAGAACCGAAGTCGCACAATCAGCCACAAAGAGAGACAGGAGTAACTACAAGACAAAGAGCAAGAGTCAATTAGGTGATGGACAAAGAAAATAAAATATTATCAATTAACATAAATGGCCTAAACTCTAGGATAAAAAGGACAGGAATACTAACCAAACTAATTAAACAAAATGCAGACATAATATGTTTACAGGAAACTCATATAAGGAAGGAAGAAGAAAAATATCTAGAATGCCACAAGCTAGGGAATTTGTATACGTCGCCAGCAGATTTTAGGAAAAAGAAAGGGGTAGCAGTATATGTGAAGGACGACATGAAAGCAGAGCTAATTTGGACAGACCCCAATGGAAGAATTCTGGTGTTACAAATTTGGATTAAATCAACTCCAATTCTATTAGTGGTAATTTATGCCCCTAACGATAACCAAAAGGAATTCTTTAAACAATTACATGGGAAAATAGTGGAATTAGAGAAAAGGAATATTTGTATCTTGGGGGATTTCAATGCTATTGTGGACCATCAGAAAGATCACAGTAGCGGGGGCGGGGGGGGGGAATAGAGCTACCGAAAACATGTAAGGAAATGATGATTGAACTAAATTTGATAGACATGTGGAGGAAATTAAACCCTGAGAAAAAGAAATTTACATTTTACTCTAATCCTCATCAGTCATGGACACGAATTGATATGGTGTGGATGAATGGTGAGCTAGTAAATGAATTAAAAGAGACTGAAATTTTACCACACGAATGGGCAGATCACAATCCGATTCAGATAGTGTGGAAAGGCAGGAAGAAACCAAGGAAAAGGTGGACTTTAAATACACAGCTAATTAAAGAGAAAGAATTTATGAATAGACTTAAGAAGGAATTAGACTATTTCTTAAAAGAAAATAACAATGAGGCAACTACGAAACAGAATATTTGGGATACAATGAAGGCAATAATAAGAGGCACAATGATATCATACACCACTAAAAGAAATGAAGAAAAATATGTCCAACAAAATAAATTAGAACAAAGAATCAAAGAATTAGAAATTCAGCTACAAAACACACCCCAAAAATTGTAAATTGAAAAATCAGATGATAACAACTAAACATAAATTAAATTTAATCGAACAAGAAAGAATGGTTTCAAAGTTGAATACAGCTAGACAAATATTCTTTGAACAGACCAATAAACCAGGAAGGTGGTTGGCCTATAAACTTAAAAAAGAAAAAGAAAAAAGATTGATCTACCAACTAATAGATGAAAACGGGGATGCCCAACAAGGAATAGAACAGAAAAAGAAATTGCATGTAATTTTTTGGAAGATCTTTATAAAAAGAAGGAGGTAAACGAGGATATGATAAGAAACTATTTGGGTACTACTAAAGATAAAATAATCGAGGAGGAGATAAAGGAGAGACATTACGTGGCCTGAGTTAAAAACAGCAATAGAAAACCAAAAGAACAATAAAACTCCAGGACCTGATGGGATACCATAAGAACATAGGAGAACAAATAGGACCTCTCATGGTGGAAGTATATAATGAGGTCCTACTTGCAGCAAGAATGCCGGATTCATGGAAGGAGACACTGATATCGTTGATCCCGAAAGAAGACTCAGACTTACGACTTATACAAAATTACAGACCAATTTCCCTGTTAAATACTGATTATAATATATTTACCACAATTATAGCAAATAGATTAAAAATATTGAATGAATATATACATAAAGATCAAAATGGATTCCTTCCCAATAGACAAATTAGGAATAATTTAAGAATAGTGCTAAATGTTTTGGAATACTACGAAGCCCATCCGGAAAAACAAATAGCCCTTGTATTCTTGGATGCACAGAAGGCCCTTGACAACTTAAATTGGCAATTCCTAATCGAACAAATTTACAATATGAATTTAGGCACTAAATTTGAAAACATTGTGACTACAATTTACGATTCAACAAAGGCGAATATTATAATTAATGGAGAGCACACACGCTCAATAAAAATAGAGAAAGGAGTTAGGCAGGGATGTCCACTATCTACCCTGCTCTTCATATTATCTTTGGAAACATTGCTTACACGCATTGGACAGAACCCAGGAATAAAAGGACTAAAAATTAAGAAAGAAGAATATAAACTCCAGTCATTTGCGGATGATATGGTTCTTTTCATAGAGGAACCAATTGAAACAGGTCAAGAACTATTGAAAGAGTTAGATCAATTTGGGAAAGTTTCAGGACTTAAAATCAATAGGGAAAAAAATGAAATTAATAACTAAAAATTTAACAGAAAAACAGAAATTAAAATTGGAAAGGATAATGGGATGACAAATAGTAAAAAGTTAAATACTTAGGAATTTGGTTGACGGCTCAATGCAAAACCCTAATGGAAAATAATTATAATAAATTATTACAGCAAGTCAAAAAAGATTTAGAGATATGGGTCAAATTGCAAATCTCCTTACTAGGGAGGATTGCCACTATAAAAATAAACATTCTGCCCAAATGTATTTACTTATTCCAAACAATACCAATAAAAATACATAAAAATTACTTTGTGGAACTTAACAAGATAACCACCAAATTTATTTGGCAAGGGAAAAAAACCGAGGATAAACCTAAAGGCAATGCAAGATATGAAAAGCAGGGGAGGTATAAGATAAGATAAGATAAGATAAGATAAGATAAGATAAATTTATTGTCATTGTACTCAGAACCTGAGAACAATGAAATAAGGTGGCACTCCCAAATTGGGAAATATACTACAGTGCAGCCTCCTTACTTTGGCTGAAAGAGTGGGTAAACCTGTCGAATAAAAGAATCTAATTCCTAGAAGGCCACGACTTGCAGAGGGAGTGGCACACCTTTTTATGGGACACTGGAAAAATCAAACAGAATTATTTCCACAGACATATAATTAGAGACTCTTTATTGGCTATTTGGAATAAAATAAAATAAAAACATTATTTAAAAATCCCAATCTGGATTTCAACAATGGAGGCGATGATACATTCAAATAATTTAGATCTTAACAAAATGATAAAATACAAAGACCTTCTTGATGCACAAGGAATTTTAAAATCATGGCAAGATCTCCAAGAACAAGGGCTACAAGTGGGCTTACCTGCAAATTCAAAATAGATACAGTCAGGGTAAGAAAAATTTTGGAATTTATGTTAAGCCACAACAATTAGATAAAATCCTATTAGGCCCAGATAAAAAAAATATAACTAAATTTTATAATTATTTATTAGAGATAGAATTAGAAGAGGAAGTAGTCAAAGGCAACATGATAGCTTGGAGTAGAAACATAGGATGTAGCATTACATTATTAGAATGGGAAAAGGTCTGGACAAGGAATAATAAAATTACAAAATCAGCAACATATAAAGAAAATGCCTATAAAATGTTTTATAGATGGCACCTCTCGCCCTCGAAAATAGCGAAGACGTCTCCTAACATGAATCCGAATTGCTGGAAATGTAAAAAGAAACAGGGAACGTTCTTTCACACGTGGTGGTCCTGCACTGAAGCCCAAAGATACTGGCACAGAATAAAAAAATGTTTAGAGGAAATAACAGTGGAGCAAATTGAATTAAAACCAGAATTCTTCCTATTGGGGATATTTAATAGACACATTTCTAAAAAGTCAAATGTATAATACTGCACATTCTTACTGCAGCCAGAATAACCTTTGCACAGTGTTGAAACAAACAGATATTCCAACAGAGGAAATGGTCATTCAGAAAATAACAGCCTGTGCAGAGATGAATAAATTAACCTTAACACTTAAGGAAAAAGAAACATCAGAATATTATAGAAGCTGGGAATGCTGGTATGACTGGATAGAACAAAAATAGAAAATATATTAGTAAACACCATAAAATGTGAAAGAGGTAGTAATTATATACTCGCAACAAGATGTATTTGTAAATATGTCACCAATACTGATAACTACAGAATCAGGTAGAGTATTCCAGACATTGACCACTCTGTTGCTGAAGACGTATTTCCTGCAATCAGGTTTGGTGCAATTACAGTGGGCTCTAGCACTTAGGTCATAAGAGATGAGTACTCCAAGATCCTTGACAGAGTTTGGATCATCAACAAGGTCTTGACTATTCAGCCTGTATTTTATTTTCTGATTTTTTTGCCAATATGTAAGACAGAGCATTTATTTGTTGAGATTTGAAGTTGCCATTTGTTTGACCATTCTGATCCATAGTCAAGGTCTTTTTGAAGGGTAGCAGTATGTTCAGCACCTCATAATATAATTTGATGTCTTTGTTTATATTCTTAGCATGAGCAGTTGCCATAACAGTCATTAAAGCGACCAATTGAACACCCGTTGTATTAATTGGCATAAATGCATATACTCCACACAACATAAACCAACCTCTAGGTAAATGCAACACATGTTTTATTCCACCTACATCTTCAACCTCTGTACAATGGGGAAAAAAACTTATTCAGTAGGCAGATAAGTATAAATTGTTTTGTCATGCTTTTTCTCTCTCTGGATGTTTATACTTAACACAATCATAAGCTGGAAAAACTGTCTTAACTTCAATGACCAACTTCTACTTTTTTCCATTTAGTTGGCAAATTATACAAAACATAAGCATCAGGATGTATAATAATCCTAAACTCTGCCATCAAAAATCTTTACTGGCACTGAAACTCCTACAAAACAAGTAGACATGGTGTCTGTAACTGTAGTCTCTCCTTTCATACGAAAAGAAAAGCTGTTCAAAGCTACTCTCATTAATTCCAGAAAAACATTTTCACTTTTCGCAATAGACTTCACTTTTCCTTCAATACAATCAAAGTGAAGTTGGTGGTGCCTGAGACTGGGGTAAGTTTGGGAGTTAAAAGCAGTAATAGATACAGGATGTTCCAGATGCCTGATTGGGCTCCCTTATCATTGAGCAATTAGGGATAAAGACTAGCACCCTAAAACGCCCATCAAGTTTGAACAGGTAGGTGAAACATTAATTAGAAGAGTCCCACAGCCACCCAGATTGCAGAACGGATTAGATTAGAAATGGGCAGGCATCGTGAACTCATATGGTTTATAGTAGCTCCAAAAGTGTCACAATCTGTCATATTGGGACTTGCTTGGCTCAACCAATTGGGCCCCTACCATTAAATGGGAAGATGGGTACCAGAAAATCATAATCGGCATTGGCCCGCAGCTCCTGGTCCCTCCTGAAAAAGACTGCCACCCAACAGGGGCCCACACCCAAAGCAGCAGCTACCACTTCAGACGCTCTGCCAGGCGAGCCCCAGGTTCCTAAAGAATACAGATACAGATAGTCAGAGTTGGAAGGGACCTTGTAGGTCATCTAGTCCAACCCCCGCCCAAGCGGGAGACCCTACACCATTTCGGACAAATGGCAGTCCAATCTTTTCTTGAAAGTCGAAACTGATGGCGCTCCCACAACTTCCGAGGACAAGCTGTTCCATGGGTTGATGGTTCTCACTGTCAGAAAGTTTCTCCTTATTTCCAGGTTAAATCTCTCCTTGTTCAGTTTCCATCCATTATTCCTTGTCTGGCCTATAGGAGCTTTAGAAAATAGCTTTACCCCCTTCCTCCCTGTGGCAGCCCCTCAAATATTGGAAGACCTCTATCATGTCTCCCCTGGTCCTTCTCTTTACTAGATTAGCCAAACCCAGTTCCCGCAACCGTTCATTGTATGTTTGAGCCTCCAGTCCCCTCATCCTCCTGGTTGCTCTTCTCTGCACTTTTTCTAGAGCCTCAACATCTTTTCTATAGTGTCGTGACCAAAACTGGATGCACTACTCTAGGTGTGGCCTTACTAAGGCTTTGTCGAGTGGTATTAATCCCTCCCTTGATCTCAATTGTATCCGTCTGTTAATGCAGCTTAGGATTGCGTTAGCTTTTTTGGCGGCTGCTGCTGCACACGGCTGGCTCCTATTTAGCTGGTTGTCCACTAAGACTCCAAGATCCCCCCTCCCAGTTCCTGCTATTGAGCCCAGTTGCACCCAGTCTATATGTGTCCTTTTGGTTTTTCTTGCCTAAGTGTAGGACTTTACTTTTCTCCATGTTGAATTTCATTTTATTAGATATGGCCCAGGGTTCTAGTCTGTCAAGATCCCTCTGGATCTTGAGCTTATCTTCTTGGGTATTACCTATTCCTGCCAGCTTAGTATCATCTGCAAATTTGGTAAATTCCCCTTCTATTCCCTCATCTAAATCATTAATGAAGATATTGAAGAGTCCTGGGCCTAAGACGGAACCTTGTGGCACCCCACTGCTTCCTTCCCTCCATGTAGACATAGACCCGTTAAGGACTACTCGTTGAGTACGGTTTGCCAGCCAGTTGCGAGTCCATCTAGTGGTGGTGCTATATATCCCACTTTTTTCTAGCTTACTAAGAAGTAGGTGGTGGTCTACTTTTCGAATGCCTTGCTGAAATCTAAATATATTATGTCCACAGTATTTTGCTGGTCTACTAATTTAGTCACTGTGTTGAAGATTGAAATAAGATTGGTTTGGCATGATCTGTTCTTAACAAAGCCGTGCTGACTGCTAGCTATTACAGAGACTTGGCTGAGGCTTTTAGTGAGGAGGAGTGCAACGTCCTCCCCCTCATTGAGCCATGGATTGTGCCATCGAAGTAGAACCAAGGGCAAAGCTGCCTAAACCTAAGACGTACTCCATGACACCAGCTGAGGTGACTGAGTTGAGGAAATACATCGATACCAACTTAGCCAGAAGGGCTCATCAGACCAGCAAAGTCTAGGTTGGCGGTGCCAGTATTATTTAAAGAGAAGATGGCGATCTCAGATTATGTGTGGATTTTGGGGGTGTGAATGGGGTGTGCATACAAAACACGTACCCCCTCCCCTTAATGAAGGATTTGCTAAATCACCTGTCCAAAGGCAACATCTCTACTGAGTTAGGTCTGAGAGAACCCTACTACCGAGTCCACAAAAAGGAGGGAGATGAGTGGAAAACGGCATTTAGTTGTATAATCAATAAAGTTTTTTTAAAAAAAAAAAGATGGGAAGAGACAGAGATGGAGTTTGAGGTAGCCGAAAGTGAGGATCCGATTAAACTCAGACATCAAACTGCAGGGACTCTGGGTGGTGATGTGGCTGAGACAAGCGTTGAATTTCCAAGAATGTAAAAAATGGGAAAGTATTGTGGGGTTTGTCATGGAGAGTTGCTCAGTGTGAGATTTGCATAAAAATAAATCAACAGACTTTGATAATCTGATCCATAGGGAAGAGACTGCAGTATCGGACCCCCAACTCCCAAACCAACCACGTTTAGGAGAAAGGAGACGCTTCCATTTAGTGAATGCAGCTTATATAGGTTTATCAAATCACATGGCTACATAACACTTCCTGTTTTCCACATATAGAAGTTATACAACTCCTAAGACAATCCCATCTGTCCATGGAAAACTCCCACATTCTCATTCTAGTCAGATTGCCTGTGTTTCTCCAGTGACACAAGTGATCATTAATATCCCTATAACGTCAAGATGACCTTCTTATTAACCCAAGCCAAGAATGAATGATTTCACAACCAGACAGGACATCAGCAAAACAAGTTTCATAGCCGTTCTGATCTCTAACAGGTCACACAGAGAACAAATATGGCTTCGGTCTTGCTCTTTATGTTTTTATTTATTTTATTTATTTGATTTGCCAATTGTTTACAAGATAATAAGTATAAATGTATACATAGTTGTGAATACATGAAATGGCTGCATATAAGAAAAATAAAAGAATAAGAGAAACAATAGGACAGGGACGGTAGGCACGTTGGTGCGCTTATGCACGCCCCCTACAGACCTCTTAGGAAAGGGGTGAGGTCAATAGTAGACAGTCTAAGGTTAAAGTTTTTGGGGTTTGGGGAAGAAACTACAGAGTCGGGTAGAGGATTCCAGACATTGACCACTCTATTGCTGAAGTCGTATTTCCTGCAATCAAGTTTGGTGCGGTTTACTTTGAGTTTGTATCTATTGTGTGCTCTTGTGTTGTTATGGTTGAAGCTGAAGTATTCATTGACAGGTAGGACATTGCAATGTATGATTTTATATACCATGCTTAAGTCAGACCGAAGACGGCGTAATTCAAGGTTTTCAAGTTCTAGAATTTCAAGTCTGGTGGCATAAGGTATTCTACAACGAGTAGAAGAGTGGAGAACTCTTCTTGTGAAATATTTCTGGACTTTCTCAATTGTGCTAATATCAGATACGTAATGTGGGTTCCAGACGGATGAGCTGTATTCGAGTATTGGTCTAGCAAATGTTTTGTATGCTCTGGTTAGTAGTGTGATATTACCAGAGAAAAAGCTATGTAGGATTAGGTTAACAACTCTTAATGCCTTTTTGGCTATGTAGTTGCAGTGGGCTCTAGCACTTAGATCATTAGAGGTGAGTATTCCAAGGTCCTTTACAGAGCTTGAGTCATCAACAAGATCAAAATATATTCTCAGGTGTATATGGCAAAGTTCCATATATAACAACCCACCGTTTTTCTTTTGATCACCTTTGATCACCATTACACCTGAGAATTACCGTCAAGCCATTTTCTTAAGCTTCCAACAGCTGAAACACAACTTACATATCATCACATTCTGCAAAAGAAGCATCACTAAACACTGATCTTTTTCCTCTATATTTCTTCACAGGTTCACCCACAGTTTCATGTTTATTTTTTTTATTTTTATTTTATTTTTACTTGTCAATTGCTTACAAGATAATAGGTATAAGTAAAAACATAGTTATGAATACATGGATACATATAAGAAAAATAAAAGAAACAATAGGACAGGGACGGTAGGCATGATTGGTGCGCTTATGCACGCCCCCTACAGGCCTCTTGGGAAAGGGGTGACAGCAAGGTCTTTCTCTCTCAGGACAGGTGGAATAGTGTCCAGTCTTTGGCCAGAGAGATCAGAGCCTTAAAGAGGGTTTCCCTGGCAGTTCTGTCTCAACTGTTAGGGAAACTGATTTCTTGTATTTCCATTGTGCCTTGGGCTCGATTCCATTCTAGAGATCTGCAATGGTTCCTGCTACCTTTCCAGCGATCCGGAAGAGCCACTTCCAACGTCCGGACAAAGGTACCGCACAATGTTCTCCGATCGTTCTGCTGGTGGTCGGAAAACACAATAAACAAGGGGTGTCCTTTCAAGGAACCTTGCAGGGCAACGATCACAACCCGATACCAGCCTGGTAGGATGGGGAGCTCACTTCCAATCCCACACTGCGCAGGGAAGTTGGACTATTTCCGAACAATCACAAAGCATCAACCTGTTGGAGCTGCGAGCAGTTCATCTGGTGTTACGCAGTTTTCTACCCCTTTTCCAATCACGCCACGTTCTGGTCTTGACAGACAATATCACAACCAAGGCCCATGTAAACAGACAGGGGGGTACCTACTCCAAACTTCTGATCCAGGTTGTTCAAGTGGGCCGAGACCAATCTGTTTTCGCTCAAGGCAGAGCACATAGCAGGGGCCTTAAACACACAAGCGGACTGGCTCAGCAGGGCCACGATAGATCAGACAGAGTGGCGCCTACACCTGTCTGTCTTCCAGGTAGCAGTGCGGAGGTTTGGGCAACCGGTGATCGATCTATTTGCCTCTCCCATCAATGCCCAATTGCCCTGGTATATTTCAAGGTACCCGACTCAGGGGGCAGAGGCCGTCAACGCCCTGCGATGTCAGTGGCCTCCCGGACTTCTATATGAGTTTCCTCCACTCCCTGTAATACCCAGGTTGATCCAGAAGTTATTGGAGGAACGAGCGGAATTGATATTGGTCGCCCCTTACTGGCCCAGGCGAACGTGGTTCGCGCACTTACAGGACCTGTCGAGAGAACAACCTTGGAAAATTCCACCGTCGAGGGTTTCCCTCTCGCAAGGGTCGGTACTTCACCCGGACCCACAATGGCTCAGCCTAGCCGTATGGAGGTTGAGCAGAACCATTTAAGGACCCAACAGATTTCAGAGGATGCCATTGCCACCATACAAGCATCCAGACGGTCCTCAACAAATCGTATATACTAGGCCACATGGTCCGCTTTCTGTCGCTGGTGCCGGGGGTCTAACATCGACCCAACCGCCTCATCAATAGGACAATTATTGGACTTTTTACAGGAGGGGTTGACCAATGGCCTATCTCCGAATACTTTACGCAGACAGGTGGCGGCCTTAGCCTCGGTGATATCCTAGGGTGACCTTCGTTCCATAGCGCACCATCCACATGTCCGCAGCTTTCTTAAGGGTGCTGCAAACTTACGACCTCCTGTAATTCACCGCTATCCCACTTGGGAGCTCAGCAAGGTGTTAATCGCACTTACAACTGGCCCGTTCGAGCCTTTAAGAACCGCTAGTCTCAAATTCCTGACATATAAGGTGGTCTTCTTAATTGCGATCACATCAGCGAGGAGGATTTCCGAATTGGCAGCATTGTCGATGAGAAAGGACCTGTGCGTGTTTCATGCGGACAGAGTGGTTCTCAGATTGGATCCATCGTTTACCCCTAAAGTAAATTCAGTCTTCCACAGAGCGCAGGAGTTGGTGCTTCCAAATTTTTGTCCGAAATCATCTCATAGACTGGAGCATCAATGGCATCGACTTGATATTCAAGGGCATTAAGCATCTATCTAGACCGCATGGCGGCATTTCGAAAATCTGAGGCTCTATTCCTATCCTTCAACCCATCCACTTTAGGACACAAGGTGTCGCCGACGACCATTGGTAGATGGTTGAGAGCCACCACAAATGCCAGTCCATCTCAGTTCCTAAGGGCATTACAGCCCACTCAACAAGGAGTGCGGCAACATCAGCAGCATGGGCCACACGGGCTTCCATAGACGAAATTTGCAGAGCGGCAACTTGGGTTTCACCATCGCCCTTTGTCAGAAATTATAAAATTGATGTCTACACCTCAGCGGATGCTTCATTTGGCAGAAGAGTCCTGCAGAGGGTCCACAGAGTTTAGGAGTGGATTTCGATCCAGACAGAATCCCTCCCTAAGGACAGGCCAAGCTTTGGTATGTCCCACTTCTGAATGCTCTGAACAGCTCATGGGAGAAAGGGCGTTGGTACTTACCTGATACGCCTGTTCTCTGTGAGCTGTGAAGTGGCTTGCTGACGTTGGTTGGAGAGAGAGAGAGAGATCTAACTTCTCTCTCCCTCCCTCTCTCTCTCCCTCACACACACACACAAACACACAGAGGCAGGGGTGGGATTCAATTTTTTTTACTGTTTCTGTGGGCGTGGCCTAATTTGTGGATGTGGTTTGGTGGACATGTGACTGGCTGGGCATGGCTTGTACGTAGATATTATAAATATTTATGTAAATATTGGATTTTTTATTTTAAAAAGGAACAACTTTTACCCAAAAGCAGGCAGGCCGAGTTGCTCACAGAATCACAGATTCATTCACAGATCTATCTTTCTGCCATCGGCTACCTGAGTCTGTCACATAAAATTTGCTTGCAAACAAACTCATAACATTGGCTAGCAAGCAAACTCACAAAATTAACTCACAATACACCATGCATGTAAACATTGAATTTTTTATTTTTAAAAAGAGCAACTTTTATCCAAAATCAGGCAAAGCAGGCGGGCAGATTGAGTTGCTCACAGAATCACAGGTTCACTTAGAGATCTGTGTTTCTGCCATCGGCTATCGGAGTCTGTACTGAATAACAGAACCTTTAGTCCTAAGGGAGGTTGGGCTCTGCTTAAAAGCAGAGCCGAAGATCTAAAAATTAGCTAGAAAGAAAGAAATCCAATGATTTCCTGCTTCCTAGCTAATCTAAATCTCCCAGCACAGCAGAACAGCTGATGGTCAGGAAAAAAAAGGAAAAATAACAACTTAGCAGGCAAGTTTGCCGGGTAAGGAGTGAGTGACTGGGGAGGGTTCCTGCGGGCCACGTGGGCGGGGAAGCCTTGTGTTCCCACTCAGCCTGGATTAATTGCTTTGGGGGTGCTCTGGGGGTGGCATTTCTCTGCGGACCACCAGTAAATTTATATTTTACCTACAAGCCACGCCCAGTCAGATGACCACCAAGCCACATCCACAAATTAGGCCACACTCACAGAACCGGTTAGTGGTCCCTGGGATTTAAAATAATGAGTTTGGTGGTCCCTGAGGTTCAAAAGGTTGGCGACCCCTGCTATAGGTTATCCAACCAAACAGAGGAAATAGATGAACTTTTTGCTACAGTATGTAGGAAGCACATCACAATAGTAATGGGGGACTTTAATTACTACCCTGACATCAACTGGGAGACAAACTGCACCCAATGGAAGATCAACCAGGTTCCTGATAAACTTAATAGACAACTTTGCCTCCCAAAAAGTAGAGAAGGGAACAAGGAGGTCAGCCCTATTGGATTTAATTCTGACTAACAGAGATGAGATGATAGAAAGGGTTGAGGTTGCAGAAACCTGGGATCATGCGATATTGGAATTCAACATTATGCAAGCACAAGCAATAGAACAGAGTCAAACTAGAGTCTTGGACTTTAACAGAGCTAATTTCGATAAACTTAGAGAGAACTTGGGAAGGATTCCATGGATGAAGCCCTATGTCAAGTTCAAATAGGGGAGAAAATGGGAAGGGAGCACCTGTCCACTTAGATGAGTTCAAATGACCGGGACCAGAGGGATTACACCCAAAGGAGCTGGCAGACGGGATCTCAGGACCACTGAACCAGATCTTTCAAAGATCCTGGAGCGCCGGGGAAACGCCAGAGGACGGGAAAAGAGCTGATGTGGTTCCCTTCTTCAAAAGGGGGGAAATGGAGCCAGCAAACCTATCATCCTGAACTCAACACCCGGGAAGGTTCTGGAAAAGACAATCAAGCAACGGATCTAGAAACAAAGAAAGTCCAAAGAAAGAAATACTCAAAAGCCAAGAGGGATTTGTTAAAAACAGATCAAGCCAGACCAATTTTTATTGCTACAAGATCCCAAGGTCCCTTCCAACTCTATTATTCGGCTCTGTTCTTTTAGTCAAATGTATCCCATTCGTCTGAAGTGGTGTAGTGGGGTTGGGCTAGAACAGTGATCGCTAACCAGTGGGCGAAGTGGTCGCTAACCCACTGGTGGTTCGTGAGAAAATTTTGGTGGTCCTCAGAGAAATGTCCCCGCCCCCCAGAACACCCCCCAAAGCAATTAATCCAGGCTGCGCTGCCCACGTGGCCTGCGGGAACCCTCCCGGACCACTCACTCCTTACCCGGCAAACTTGCCTGCTAAATTGCTATTTTTCCTTCCCTTTCCCTCCCCCTCCCCCCGACCATCATCTGTTCTGCTGTGCGGGGAGATTTAGCTTAGCTAGGAAGTTCTTGGATTTCTTGCTTTCTAGCTAGTCTTTAGATCTTCGGCTCTACTTTTAAGCACAGCCGAATCTCCCTTAGGACTGAAGGTCCTATTATTCAGTGCAGACTCACGGCAAGCAAATCTTATGTGACAGACTCAGGTAGCGGATGGCAGATAGATAGATCCCTGAATGAATCTGTGATTCTGTGAGCAACTCAATCTGCCTGCCTGCTTTGCCTGATTTTGGGTAAAAGTTACTCTTTTTTATAAAAAAAATCAATATTGTTGGTTGTTAATAACTCTGAATCCCACCCCTGCCTCTGTGTGTTTGTGTGTGTGTGTGAAAGAGAGAGAGAGAGAGAGAAAAAGGTTAGATCAGATCTCTCTCCCTCTCTCTCCCACCAACGTCAGCGAGCCACCCTCAGTCAAAATTCATATTAGTGGTCCCGGAGGTCCAAAAGGTTGGCGATCCCTGGACTAGAAGACCTCCCAGGTCCCTTCCAACTCTCTGATGTAAAACCCTGTTATGTCCAGGCAGGAAAACCCAATACCGTTTTAGACAAATGGCTGTCCAATCTCTTCTGAAAAATCTCCAACCTTTCCACTCATGAATTGTTCCCCCTACCATGAAATTGCTCCGTGCAAATCTCCCTCTGAAGAGCCTTCCTTCCTTCCTTCCCTCTTTCCTTCCTTCCTCTCTTCCGTCCCTCCCTCCCTCTCATTTCCCATCTCCTCCCTTCCTTCCTTCCCTCTTTCCTTCCTTCCTCTCTTCCGTCCCTCCCTCCCTCTCATTCCCATCTCCTTCCTTCCCTCTTTCCTTCCTTCCTTCCTTCCTTCCTTCCTTCCTTCCTTCCTTCCTTCCACCCTCCCTCCCCTTCTCCCTCCCTCTCATTCCCATCTCCTCCCTCCCTCCCTCCTTCCCTCCCCTCCTTCCGCGCCCAAGAGGGGGGATGCGCGGAGGGCGAGAGGCTGGCAGCTCTGCGGGTGACCATGCCTCTCCCAGGCGGGAGGCGGGGCGGCGGGGACCCCTCCCGGCAGAAGGAAGCGCTGGGGGCTGCGGGGCCAGACCGGGGATCGGGCCACGGAGGGGGCGGGGGCGGGGCGCTGCTGCTGGGGCTCTGCGCACTCATTGACTACAAACTCGGGGCGGCCACCCGGTGCCGGAACGCGGTCAGCCTGCGAGGCAAGACGGTGCTCATCACAGGTCAGCTGGGGGGCGGGGGTCTTGCGGGGCTTTTGCCCCCTCTTTCTTCAACAAGCCCCCACCTCCCAACTTCAATGGCTCCGCGCAGGACCAAACTCGCGGGGCAAAAGCGCAGCGCAGCGTCCGAGGGAGACGCGACTCAACGCTAAACCAGGTTTGTCCGCGGAGATGCCGCCCACCCAGGTCCTGCTTGACCCAAAGGCGCTTTAGCCACAACCCAGAAAGTCCGGCCAGAAAAAGCCCCGTGGGAAGAAAGCGGGGCAGAACCGAACCGGGAGGCTCCGCGGATGCCAGCCGTCCCCGGGGCTGCCTCGGAGCCCCGGCCGGGAAGAAAGGACGGGAGCGGAAGAGCAGCGGGGGATTCTGGGCTGGGCTGTGCCAGGAAGGACGGATAGAATAACAGAGTTGGAAGGGACCTTGAAGGTCTTCCAGTCCAGCCCACCTGCTCCTGGAGGAGACCCTATACCAGGGTGTCCAACCTTGGGAACCCAACCAGGCAGCTATGGGGAGTTCTGGGAGTTGAAGTCCACAAGTGTTAAAAGTTCCCAAGTTGGAATCTCTCACCCTTCCAGACAAATGGCACCCAATCTTTTCGGCAAAGCCTCCAGTGATGGAGCCCCCACAACTTCTGGTTGCCAGCAGTTCCACTGGCTAGTTGTTTTCACTTTCTCCTTAGCTCCAGGTTGCTTCTCTCCTTGATGGGTTTCCTCCGTTGCTCCTTGTCCGGCCTCTTCTTTGGGGCAGCCCCTGAGATACTGGACCTTTGCTCATATCGGCCACAATTCCTGCCAGTTCTTTGGCACAGGAGGCGGCTGCAAACCGCTTTCGGGCTGCCCGGGCTCTTTTCCGTGGGGTCCGGGGTCACTTCTCTTAGTCCCCGGCTTCAGCTTTGGCTGCCCCACGGGCTGTAGTCGTGTGTCCCCCCACCCCCAGACTGGAGAGAAGCTTCGCATTGGAGCCATTTATTGTTTAACTTGTGAAGTGGGAAACAAGCAAGTCCCTTCCCATTAAAAGGCCAACATCCAACGAGGGAGCAAAGGATTTGAGAAACAAACCACTGGCTTAACAAACTGGTTTTGGTTTCCCAGACCCTGGTCTGCATTTCCTACACGAAGGGCTGCTAGCGAGGGATGGAGTGGACCTCACAAGCACTGGAAAGAATATATTCGAAAAATAACCGGCTCGTATTGCCAGAAGGGCTTTACACTAAAATTGGGAGGGAGAGGAAGCAATCTTCACCCCCCCTTTAGAAGCTGATCCCAAGCAAAAACTACTAGGCAACCCATCCTATAAGGAAGTGGGGAGTAAAGAGGAAGAAGAAAAGCTCAGGTGCAAAGTGCAGGAAGCCTTCCCGGGGGGTCAGCCAAAGAGGCCCCTAACGGTCAAAGTTTAGGGAACAAACAGGGTGAAATTGAAATACGAGTGCCAGAGGGCAAGGATGATACAGTCGCCATTAGAGAAACTTGGTGGGGTGAAACTCATGATTGGAATTTACTGATAAAAGGATGCAAACTATTCAAAAGGAACAGGTCTAACAAAAGAGGAGATGGAATTACAGGTTAGAAGTCACTTCCTCTCCACAGAGATGCACAAACCAAGGGTGAAAACCTCCTAGGATCCATAGGGGTCAACACAAAAGGAAAAAATAATAATGACATGGCTATAGGCGTATACTACAGGGCAGCCAGCCAAGCAGAAGAAACAGACGGACTCTTTGCTAATCAATTAATGAACAAAATCAAATTGAACGTAGATAAAAGACTTAGGTAAGAAAAAACAACTACACAGGTAGACTAGGAGAAACCTGGTTTAATGCCACTAACTGCGAGAGGGATCTTGGAGTCCTAGGGGACAATCCCTTAAATATGAGCCAACAATGCACAGCCGCTGCCCCAAAGGCCCATGCGATCCTAGGCTGCATGAAGAGAGTGATTGAATCAAAATCATGTGAAGTTCTAGTCCTGCTTTACAAAGCCTTAGTAAGGCCTCACTTGGAGTATTGTATCCCGTTCTGATCACCACAGTACGAAAAAGATGTGGAGATTTTGAAAAAGAGTCCAGAGAAGAGCCACCAAGAGGATTAAACGCCCGAAGAACAGTTCCGGGAATGGAGTATGCCTCGTGTCATGAAAAGAAGGACTAGGGAAGACTAGTCCGACATTTGAGGGGCTCCTACAAAGAGGAGGGGGTCAAACTATTCTCCAGAAGCACCAAAAAGGCAAGGCAAGAAACAATGGAGGGAAACGAACCGAGGAGAGAAGCAACCAGGGGCCAAGGAGAGATTTCCTAATGGGAAAGCGGTCCAACCCATGGAACAGCTTGTCTTCACGGGTTGTGGGTGCCCTGTCGCTGGAGGCTTCCAAAAAGAGACTGAGCTCCTATTTGTCTGAAATGATAGACGGTCTTTCCGCTGAAGCAGGGGTTGGACTAGAAGACCTCCGAGGTGCCTTTTGAATGGAGCGGAACAGAGCAGAACCAGCAAGTAATAGCTCATAGGTCATAATCATAGTTACAATCATTAATCATAAGTTACAATAAAAAAAATGATAAATGATGAGAAACCAATAGGAACAGAACAGGAATCGAATCAGCAAGTAACAGGACGTAGGTCATAATCCCAGTCATTAATCACAAGTTACAAACAACAATTGATAAATCATAAGAAACCAATTGGAGAAGATAGTAGGAAAGATGAGAAGACGAGAAAAGGTAAGAATCCGGGCAGTGCTGGGGGAAATAAGTGTTCAGCAGTGATGGCACGGGAGGAAAAACCATATCTGGCTGTTTTGGCCTATAGTGGCCTCCTGAGGGTAGTAGAAGTTGAAACGGTTTATGTCCAGGATGTGAGGGGTCTGTAAATATTTCCCCAGCCTTCCTTCTATTCTAATCCATGCGCTATACAAGTCCTCAATGGAAGGCAGGCTGGTTGCTCTTGTTTTTTCTGCAGTCCTAACTATCCGCTGAAGTCTCTCTCTGTTCTCTTTGGCTGCTGTGCCAAACCAGACGGTTATTGAGGTGCAAATGACAGACTCAATAATAATTCCTCTGTCAAACTGGATCAGCAGAATCCTTGGGCCGTCTGAGCTTTCTGAGCTGGGGCCGGAAGAACATTCTTGGTTGTGCCTTTTTAATGATGGCTCTAAATGTTAGGTGTCCATTTCAAGTCCTTGGAGAGAATAGAGTTAGTTCCTCTCATCCGTGTATGACGGATGCAAGGATTGGCCCAGAGGGGGGATTCAGCAGGTTCTGACCAGTTCTGGAGAACCGGTAGCGGAAATTTTGAGTAGTTCGGGGAACCAGCAAATACCACCTGTGACTGGAGATTTTACCCTGCCACACCTACCAAGCCACGCCTACAGAACCAGTACTAAAAACTTTTTTTGAATCCCATCACTGGTTTGGCCTTCAAATTGTTTTGTAACTTGGGTTAATAAACCGACATCCTGCAGAGCCAGGGGTGGGAGACTGCAGCCATCTTCTGGTCGGACAGAAGCACTGCATCCCATTTTTTTAAAATGCCTTTTATTTTTAATTTATTAAACTTATTTACCACCCATCTTGCTACAAAGTGGCCCTTTCAAAGTCCACAAGGACTCAAGGCATCTCAGCCAGGAATGCTGATCTGTACTTCAAACATCCCACAAATTGTTGTGTGCCAGAAGTGGATAAAACCTCACAACAGGGGGGTGGGGTGGGGGGAATCAGAAGCTGTGAATCTATTTGAAATATTGGAACCCTGTGAAAAAAATTCAGTTCTGTTGTACCTTCAAATAGTCACTAATTGAATGGTTTTAAGTCGAGAACTACTTGTTTTACACCTGAATAATTTAAAGCTTCTTTATTGAGGTAAGGCTGCACTGAAACAAATCATGCCCTGAGCCAGGATTTCTCAATTTGTGCAACATTAAGATGTTGCATTCTTTTAATTCTGGGAGTTGAAGTCCACCCCTCTTAAAGTTTCCAAGGTTGAGAAATATTGCCAAACAAATGCTACACTGTGTGACACCACAAAAACTGTAGGCCCTGCATTCTGAGTCCCCATCAACGGTTGGGCGATCTCAGTGAATCCTTTCTCTGGCTTTTCCTAGGTGGAAATGCAGGGATCGGGAAGGCCACAGTCTAAGGTCAGCTTCCCTTAGATATCAAATTATAACATCTATCCCATTGTGACACTACAACGCCATATTATGGTGATTTTATTATGGTTTTATTCTAATTTATCTCGTCTATTGTATTGTCACCTATTAAGGGACGGCAGGCCCTTACCTGTCCGATTCTCCTCTCTCGCTTTGTCACGGCATGCCAGAATGACACGGATGCCTCTCCGAGCCAGATCCACCGCTGTGGCCTTCCCGATCCCAGAATTTCCACCTAGGAAAGGCCAGAGAAAGGATTCACTGAGATCGCCCAGGCATCGATGGGGAACCCAGGAGCTGGGGCTACATTTGTGTGATTGCAGTTTTTGTGGTGTCCCACAGTGAAACATTTGTTTGGCAATATTTCTCGACCTTGAAACTTTCACAGGAGTGGACTTCAACTCCCAAAATTAAAGGAATGCAATCTCTTAACGTTGCAAAGGTTGGGAAATCCTGGCTCAGGGCATGATTTGTTTCTGTGCAGCCTTACATCAATAAAGAAGTTTAAAATTATTCAGGTGTAACCACAAGTAGTCCTCGATTTACAACCATTCATTTAGTGACTGTTTGAAGGTACAACAGAACTGATTTTTTCCCACAGGGTTCCAATATTTCAAACATATTCACAGCTTCTGATTTTTTTTTTTTTTCCTGTTGTGAGGTTTTATCCACTTCTGGCACACAACAATCTGTGATGTTTGAAGTACAGATCAGCATTCCTGGCTGAGATGCCTTGAGTCCTTGTGGACTTTGAAAGGGCCACTTTGTAGCAAGATGGGTGGTAAATAAGTTTAATAAATTAAAAATAAAAGGCATTTTTAAAAAATGGGATGCAGTGTTTCTGTCAGACCAGAAGATGGCGCAGGTCTCCCACCCCTGGCTCTGCAGGATGTCGGTTTATTAACCCAAGTTACAAAACAATTTGAAGCGCCAAACCAGTGGTGGGATTCAATTTTTTTTTTACTACTGGTTCTGTAGGCGTGGCTTGGTAGGCGTGGCAGGGTAAAATCTCCAGTCACAGGTGGTATTTGCTGGGTTCCCCAACTACTCAAAAATTTCCGCTACCAGTTCTCCAGAACTGGTCAGAACCCTGCTGAATCCCCTCTGGGCCAATCCTTGCATCCGTCAAACACGGATAGAGCAACTAACTCTATTCTCTCCAAGGACTTGAAATGGACACCTAACATTAGAAGCTTTTAGTGGAAGGACTTGCTTGTTTCCCACTTCACAAGTTAAACAATAAATGGCTCCAATGCAGGAAGCTTCTCTCCAGCCTGGGGGACACACGACTACAGCCCGTGGGGCAGCCAAAGCTGAAGCCGGGACTAAGAGAAGTGACCCCGGCCCCCATGGAAAACGAGCCCCGGGCAGCCTGAAAAGCCGGTTTGCAGCCGCCTCCTGTGCCAAAGAACTGGCAGGAATTGTGGCCGATATGAGAGCAAAGGTCCAGTATCTCAGGGGCTGCCCCAAAGAAGAGGCCGGACAAGGAGCAACGGAGGAAACCCATCAAGGAGAGAAGCAACCTGGAGCTAAGGAGAAAGTGAAAACAACTAGCCAGTGGAACTGCTGGCAACCAGGAAGTTGTGGGGGCTCCATCACTGGAGGCTTTGGCGAAAAGATTGGGTGCCATTTGTCTGGAAGGGTGAGAGATTCCAACTTGGGAACTTTAACACTTGTGGACTTCAACTCCCAGAATTCCCCATAGCTGCCTGGTTGGGTTCCCAAGGTTGGACACCCTGGTATAGGGTCTCCTCCAGGAGCAGGTGGGTTGGACTGGAAGAACTTCAAGGTCCCTTCCAACTCTGTTATTCTATCCGTCCTTCCCCTGAAAATAAAAAAATCCAATATTTACATAAATATTTATAATATCTACGTACAAGCCATGCCCAGCCAGTCACATGTCCACCAAACCACATCCACAAATTAGGCCACGCCCATAGAACCAGTAAAAAATTTGAATCCCACCCCTGCCTCTGTGTGTGTTTTGTGTGTGTGTGTGAGGGAGAGAGAGGGGAGGAAAGAGAAGTTAGATCTCTCTCTCTCTCTCTCTCCAACCAACGTCAGCAAGCCACCATCAGTCAAAATTCATATTAGTGGTCCCTGGGATTTAAAATTATGAGTTTGGTGGTCCCTGAGGTCCAAAAGGTTGGCTTACCCCTGACCTAGACCTTTACTCAGGTCTTATCTTCTTGGCCACAAGCCCAGGTTCTCAATTCAGTTTGGTATTTCTGTTAACGAGCCTTAATAGCTTTTGTGCGGCAATATGTCCAGATTCTATCAGTTCAAGCGGTTTTTTTTTTGCTTCAGGCCTTTGAACAGGGAGACCTGTGTTTGTGCTATTTTATGGAGGCTTCTGGCACTGTTTTGGTGAAGTGTCTCTGTGTTAGTGGAGGAACTTCCTACACACCTATGGCAATGCCGTATTTTCCTGCTTTTATACTGGCCCAAATGCATTCAGGATGGTTTTCATCCCTGTTGTGTTCTATTCCTGTAGAGATGTAGTTATTTCTTATACGTAGTGCAACTCTATATCCCTCTTTTATTAGATCTGTTTCTTTTAAATAATTTTAAATATCCTCTAGCTTTTTATCCCATTCATGGTATTTTGTCCTACTACATTTCCGTAATGGCAACAATGTCATATCTGCCCTCATTTACCTGAATTTCTAGTTCACCCGGTTTATTTCTCAGACTTTGTGTATTGGTCTCTACACATTGGAGCCCTTTTTGACTGACCCTGTGTCAGCTTTCTGCATAACCTGTTTTTGTGCCTTAGTTCCTACTTCCTTACCACCTATTTGATTAGTGCACACGGTATGGCCCCTGTATGTTGATTTTCCGTGAAAGCAAAGGGTTTGATATGGCTTAACATCCATGTTAGAAGACTCTCAGGTCCATTCCAACTAGAATTGGAAGGAAGCCCCTGGGGGATAAATGGATAAATCTAGGGGAAAAACAGTCCCCCTCCCCATTTTTCCTGTTTTCCCCATGCCTTCCTATCTCTAGTTCCAGCTCTGTTATTCCTTAGATTTCCGGACAGTGAGAACAAGGAATCAACGGAATAGCTCAGCTCCGCCGGCTCTTGGTCTTCATTTGTCTGCAAGGGTATAAGGACTCTCCGCTAATAGGGCGGGGCTGAACTAGAAGACCTCCAAGGCCACTTCAACACTGTTGTTATTCTGTTAAGATTCTCTTCCTTCTCCACCCTCACTGATCCCCTCCCCCCAAGCAACCTGCAGCTGGAACCTGATTCGACCAGTGTCTCCACTGCCCAGCAACTAATGACGAGCAAGGATCTGCCATTATGCCAGGTGTAAAACACACATGGGAGGAAGGGTGCTCCGCGATTAGCTACGGGGGGCTGTAACGGGCATCAGAGGCAGCAAAGCTGAATGGCAAACAAGCTGAGATGCTGGCAGTGAAACTGTGCCCCGCGGATCACGGGCACGCTGCCTGCAGACAGGGCTCTTCCTGGGCTGATTTGACCCCTCCCGTCAAGGCACATGTCTGGCCTTCCTGGGAAGAAGCCTGCTTTTGACTATGAGGCTTGGGAATGATCCAGTGGTGAAGGCGCTTGCTTCACCAGGAGACTGTGAATTCTAGTTCCACTCCCAGACAGAAAGCCTGCTGGGTGACTTTGGGCCAATCACCAAGAGGCCATGAGTTTTAGTCCTGCCTTAGGCATGAAAGCGTCGGTGGGTTAATTTTGGCCAGTCACCAGGAGTCGGTGAGTTCTAGTCCCACTTTAGGCATGTCAGGGGGTCCATGGATGCCCCACCACCTTGGAGCCTTGAGCCAAGTTTCCAAAGAAACTAATTATTTATTAGGAGCAACATGCCAGCACTTTCCCAAGTGCAGTTGGCTCTGTCCCCATGTAATTTACTGCCCACCTATGACCCTATTTCCTCCTTCTCCCAGGGGTATTGGCAATCACTCTTCCAACCGGAGTACTTTCAGTTGGAGAAAAAATTGACGCCTCCAGCTTACTTTAGTAACCTGGGACACAATCTGAGAAAGTGCGAGAATGAGTCGGGTCATA
>NC_142009.1:2164793-2221922 GCF_049901735.1 Notechis scutatus
CAGAAGACCTGTATACCTTGCAGGTCAACAGGAGGGCTGAGAAAACATCACACCCTGGACATAAACTTCTCCCCTCAAGATGGTGCCGGAGGGCCTGGCATGCCAAAACAACTAGACACAGGGATGGACGGAAACGTCCAAACGCCATCTTATTTGGTCTAGAGGACATCAGTGATAATGATGACATCACAACTGTCCGAAACATCATCAGTGATTATCAAGCATCAACCATCTCCCCTGATGAAATACTTGACATTTCCCGCATTGGCCGAGAGCTCAAAAACAGAGACGGCTCTGTGGCCCCACGCTTCTGCAGGGTCATTTGCAAAAATGAATCAAGCAAACGTAAATTCATTTACACTATAAATTCACTCGCCAAAACCAACACCAACCATAAGAATCTCTGTTGTCGCCCTGACCTAACCATACAGCAACGTGCCCGCTCCCGTGTACTCCGCACTGAACTCAAAAAACGTCTAGACAATGGAGAGAAGGACCTGTACATTGACTACCATGCTGACTGTATCAAAAGTAAGTCACACAACCCGCAACTCAGCTTTAACCTTCAACCACAACCCTACCTCAACCAATCCACCATCACCCAAGACTAGGCACGCACGCCCCTAACTACCTCTATTCCAACTACTGCTGGCCTTAAATACAAGCTACTCAATGCAAGAAGCCTTGCGAATAAAATACCTGAATTTTTCCTCCTACTAAATATGGCTAAATTCGACATTATATTTGTCTGGGAAACATGGCTCAACGAATCTCTCCCTGACTCCATTACCACAGTAAGAGACTATCATGTTTACCGATCAGATCATGAAATTCGTAGAGGAGGTGGTGTTGCTATCTTCTATAAAAAGTCCTTACATCTAAAAAATATCCAAGTTACCCAGGAGCTTGCTCTTCCTGAGACCATCATCTGTGAACTATCCTTAAATATCACATTTCGATTCTTACTATGTTACAGAGCACCTGATTATGACATTGAACATGCAAACAAGCTAAATTCACTACTAACATGGGCAGCATCCTGCTCATACGCTTTTATCTTTCTTGGTGACTTCAATCTACCTCATATTGACTGGACCCTAAATGAATGTACAACTGAACCCATACACGCAACCTTCTACAATGCTGTTACAAATCTGGGTCTGGAACAACTAGTAACCAACAACACTAGACTTAACAACTGCCTCGATCTCATCTTCTGCAATAGTTTGAATTTAATTTATGGAATACAAACTAAAGAACCCTTTTCCAGCAGTGACCACAATATGATTGACTTTCGTCTCAACATACGCCCACACAAAAATCATCACAATGACGTAATCCCCAATTATAACTTCAAAAAAGGCAACTATGATCTTATAGACAACGATCTCTCATCCCTTGATTGGCAATCTCTATTCACTGGATGCAATACTGTTGAAGACCAATTACAACATATTTTTACTTGAAGTCAAAAGAGTCATCAAACTATATGTACCAACAACAACTCCCAAAACAAAAACAAAAAAACAGATTACCCATAACAATAAGGAAACCTCAATCCGAAAAGAGATCACTCTGGCGGAAAAACAAATCTGGTCACGTTGCCAATTTCAAAAGCCGATACAAAAAATTATGCCACCAGATAAAGACTGAATGCACCAATTATCACATTAAACAAGAGGAAAACCTTCTACACACCAATTCCACCCGTGCTTTCTACAATTTTGTAAACAACAAACTAAAAGACTCAAGGTCCATCCCACCCCTGAAAGGACCTAATGGTAAAGACTGCAACAACGACACTATTAAAGCCAACCTCTTTGACACATTCTTTTGCTCAGTATTTTTAAACAGCAATGGATCATGCCCAGTATTTCCTAGTCGAACCACTGACAACTACAATGATCTAATACATATCGATTTTACAGAAGATATTGTTGAAAAAGCACTACACAATCTAAAACCATCTCTATCTATTGGACCAGACGGAATATGTGCCTACTTCTTAAAAAAGCTATCCGCTGCCATAGCCGAACCTCTAAGCATAATCTTTGGAAAATCTTTCAGGACCAGCTCCTTGCCAAAACTATGGTCGCAAGCCACAGTCATCCCCATCTTCAAAAAGGGAGATCCCAGCCTAGTTGAAAATTACAGACCAATCTCCTTATGCTGCGTCACCTGTAAAGTCGTGGAATCAATTATTAACCAATCCATCATCTCCACTTAGAGACAAACAACCTACTCTCCAATAAACAATTTGGTTTCAGGAAAAAACTATCCTGTAATCTGCAACTATTACACTGCAAAAACATATGGACGACACAACTCGACCAGGGCAAAGCAATAGACGCAATCTACATAGACTTCTGTAAAGCCTTCGATTCAGTGGTACACGACAAACTACTCCTAAAACTAAAATCTTATGGTATCTCTGGACACCTGCATAACTGGATAGAAACATTCCTGTCAAACAGACAACAAATGGTCAAAATTGGGAGCGTCCTATCAAATTCTGTACCTGTCAACAGTGGTGTCCCCAAGGCAGTGTTCTAGGACCAACTCTCTTCATACTCTACATAAACGACCTCTGTGATCATATTAAGAGCAACTGCGTTCTCTTCGCTGATGATGTAAAGCTGTTCAATACCACAGACAATAGTGCTACCCTTCAAAAAGACCTCGACTATGGATCAGAATGGTCAAACAAATGGCAACTTCAAATCTCAACAAATAAATGCTCTGTCTTACATATTGGCAAAAAAAATCAGAAAATAAAATACAAGCTGAATAGTCAAGATCTTGTTGACGATCCAAGCTCTGTAAAGGACCTTGGAATACTCACCTCTAATGATCTAAGTGCTAGAGCCCACTGCAACTACATAGCCAAAAAGGCATTAAGAGTTGTTAACGTAATCCTACGTAGCTTTTTCTCTGGTAATATCACACTACTAACTAGAGCATACAAAACATTTGCTAGACCAATACTCAAATACAGCTCATCAGTCTGGAACCCACATTACGTATCTGATATTAGCACAATTGAGAAAGTCCAGAAATATATCACAAGAAGAGTTCTCCACTCCTCTACTCGTAGCAGAATACCTTAGGCCACCAGACTTGAAATTCTAGAACTAGAAAACCTTGAATTACGCCGTCTTCGGTCTGATTTAAGTATGGTATATAAAATCATACATTGCAATGTCCTTCCTGTCAAGGAATACTTCAGCTTCAACCATAACAACACAAGAGCACACAATAGATACAAACTCAAGGTTAACCGCACCAAACTTGATTGCAGGAAATACGACTTCAGCCACAGAGTGGTCAATGTCTGGAATCCTCTACCTGACTCTGTGGTTTCTTCCCCAAACCCCAAACACTTTAACCTTAGACTGTCTACTATTGACCTCACCCCTTTCCTAAGAGGTCTGCAGGGGGCGTGCATAAGCGCACCAACGTGCCTACTGTCCCTGTCCTATTGTTTCTCTTATTCTTTTATTTTTCTTATATGTACCCATTTCATGTATTCATAACTATGTATATACTTATACCTATTATCTTGTAAGCGATTGACAAATCAAATAAATAAATAAAATAAAAATAAAAATAGGAGCCAGCCATGTGCAGCAGCAGCCAAAAAGGCTAATACGATCCTGGGTTGTATAAACAGAGGCATAGGATCAAGATCGAATGAAGTATCAGTGCTGCTTTATAAAGCCTTAATAAGGCCACACCTGGAATAACAGCATCCAGTTTTGGTCCCCACATTACAAAAAAGATGTTGAGACTTTGGAAAAAGTTAGGAGAAGAGCAACTAAGAGGATTAAAGGCCTGGAGTCAAAAAGATATAAAGAAGGGCTGCACGATTTGGGCTTGACTAGTCTAGAGAAAAGAAGAATTAGGGGGAACATGACAGCGGTATTCCAGTATTTGAGGGACTGGCCCAAAGAAGAGAAGATAAAATATTCTCCAAAGCCCCAGAAGGCAGGACAAGAAGTAACATACGAAAATTAAGAGAAGCAACTTGGAATTAACGAGAAACTGTTCTGACCCAAGCCCTTTTCCAACAAATCAAACACAATCCAAAAGGAAGAGAAACCTTGTAATGCTTTTATAAAATAATTATCTGTGATAAGCACAAGCCTTGCCAAACTGTGCAAGACTTGTCAAAAGATAACAGATAAAAGATAACAGACAAGAAATAATTTGCAAAATAAGAATCTTCAAATACAAACTCAGAATACTGGAATGTCCACAAGGCTGATTTTCAAAACGCCTTTGCCTTCTGCAAAGTACTTTCCTTTCACAGCTGGCTTTTATCTTCTTGAACGAGGGGCCGTTACCTTGCAGCCTTACTCCCGAGTTGCCTGTGCTGTTGTAGCTGCTCTTTCCTACGAGCAATCCTGTGCGCACACGCACTTGGCACAGGCTCCTCGGGAACCTCCTCGTCGCTGCTGCCAGCCCCCCCAATCTCTGAAGGCAGCAGTCCACTCCCTGATGGTCCTGGCCCCTCACCTGAATCCTCGCTGTCCTCAGCCGTCTGCACCTGCTGCCAGCTAACCGCAACAGAAACGTCCTAACAGTGAGCACAATGAACCAGTGGAACATCTGGATCCCAGAAGTTGTAGGCTCTCCATCACTGGAGGTTTTTAAGAAGAGGCTGGACAACCACTGGTCTGAAATGCTTGAGCAGAGGGCTGGATTAGAAGACCTCCGAGGTCCCTTCCAGCTCTATTCAGACTCTGATTCTTTGCCTGGGAGAGACCTTACGGATTGCAGTATAACTCCTTTTTCTTTCCTTTTCTTCCTGTGCTCCGTTTTGCCATGGCGTGTGGCTTGTGACACGAAAGTGCCTTCCCACAACCTCACCTTACTAGCAGAGTCCATCTGTCCCTTGCCCGGTGTTAAGCTTCATACACTGCTCTTTCTGTCTCAGTTACTGACTTTGTTTCGACCCGAGTATGAAATGGATCATTAGCCACTGCCTGGTATCATCGGTTAATTATCTACCTGACTCTAATCCTGAAAAAATCCCTGACTTTGTGCAAGTTTGCAAGTGTAAGAATTGATGCTGTTTTCAAGGCAAAAGGTGGACACCCCGAATACGGGTGTGATTTGGATTTCTCATTGACTTTGCCTTTTGTTAATTGAGGAAAATAAACGATGATGAACACTTCCACTTCGGAAGGCATGCGTCATTTGCAGCATTTTTGCCCAACTGCCTGAAACGTTTGCCCAATACTGTTGGTGTTGGGCAGAGTGATGGCACGAGGGGAAAAAACCATTTATTTATTTTTTATTTATTTATTTGATTTGTCCATCGCTTACAAGATAATAGGTGTAAGTAAAAACATAGTTATGGATACACATAAGAAAAATAAAGAAACAATAGGACAGGGAGGGTAGGCACGTTGGTGCGCTTATGCACGCCCCTTACAGACCTCTTAGGAAAGGGGTGAGGTCAATAGTAGACAGTCTAAGGTTAAAGGTTTTGGGGTTTGGGGAAGAAACCACAGAGTCAGGTAGAGGATTCCAGACACTGACCACTCTGTTGCTGAAGTCGTATTTCCTGCAACCAAGTTTGGTGCGGTTTGCCTTGAGTTTGTATCTATTGTGTGCTCTTGTGTTGTTGTGGTTGAAGCTGAAGTATTCATTGACAGGTAGGACATTGCAAGGTATGATTTTATATACTATGCTTAGATCGGACACGTGCACTGGGGACACGCTCCCCTGGATCCTCTGCTTCACTGGCGCCAGACTTTGAAAGCTCCAAAGGCAGCCCCCCACTCTCAGATAGTCCTGGCCCCATCCCTACATCGGACGCAGGACCCTCGTCCGAATCCTCGCCAGACTCCCGGACTGGATCCCTTTCATCCTCACTGTCCGATTCCGCTGCCGTCTGCACCGGCTGCTGGCGAACCACAACAGTAAATCCAACTGGTAGACTAGCAATTAAATATAAGCCAGCTGTGTGCGGTGGCAGCAGCCCCAAAGGCTTAATACAATCCTTAGTTGTATAAATAGGAGCACAGAATCAAAGTCGCGTGAAGTATTAGTATCACTTTATACAGATTGAGTAAGGCCACAGTTGGAATATTCCATCCAGTTTGGGTCCCCACATTGCAAAAAAAGAGGTTGAGACTTTGGAAATCAAGTGCAGAGAAGAGCAACAACTAAGGCCATGAAAGGCCTGGAGACACAAACAGAGGAAGAATTTGGGTTTGGCAGGATTTGGGTTTGGCTAGTCTGGAGAAAGGAAGAACTAGGGGGACATGATAGCAGTCTATTCTTCTCTTCTCCAAAGCCCCTGCAGGCAGGAGGAGAAGCAACGGATGGAAACTAACCAAGGAGAGAAGCCACCTGGAATTAAGGAGGAATTCCCTGAGAGGGAGGACAATTAACCAGTGGAACTGCTGGCCACCAGAAACTGCAGTTGCTCCAACACTGGAGCCTTTTAAGAAGAGATTGGAAAGGAATGGGATTGGGTCTCCGGCTTGAGCAGGGGGCTGGACTAGATGACCTCCAAGATCCTTTCCAACTCTATTATTCTATAGAAGGAAGGAAGGAGAGGGAGGGAAGAAGAAAGGAAGATGAGAAAGAGACAAAGAGGAGAGGGGAAGGAAGGAAAATGGTTGGAAACTCATCAAGGAGAGAAGCAACCTGGAATGAAGGAGAAACTTTCCAACAATTAACCAGTGGAACTGCTTGCCACCAGAAGTTGTGGGGGCTCCCAACACTGGAGGTTTTTAAGAAGAGATTGGACAAACCGGAAAGGGATAGACTAGTCTTCTACTTGAGGAGGGGTTGGACTATGAGAAGACCTCCAACAGGCCTTCCAACTATGATTCTGTTCATCCTTCCAAGTTTCCCAAGGCTGGTCCAGTTTCCCCCAGCCCAGCCCAGAACTTTCCCCACTGCTGTTCCGCTCCCCGTCCTTTCTTCCCGGCTGGGGGTCTGTGGCAGCCCTGGGGACAGACAGATGAACAGAGTTGGAAGGGACTTCAGAGGTCATCTAGCCCAACCCCCCCCCCCCACCCTGCCCAAGCAGGAGACCCTACAGCATTTCTGACCAATGGCAGTCCAGTCTCTTCTTGGAAGCCTCCAGGTATGATGAAGTTCCCACCACTTCAAGGACAACTTCTGTCGCATGGCTGGATTGTTCTCCCTGTCGGAAAATTCCTCCTTAGTTCCAGGCTTTGAATTTCCATTACAACCAGTCCTCCCAGTTACAACTCTCGCAGCCTCTCGGCGGTCCCATGATCAGAATTCGGACGGTTCGGTTCGGCCTGGTTTCTTCCCCTTTTCTGGCCGGACTTCCTGGGTTGTGGCTAAAGCGCCTTTGGGTCAAGCAGGACCTGGAGGGGGTGGGGGGGCGGAATCTCCGCGGACAAACCTGGCTTAGCGTTGAGTCTCGACTCGCGTCTCCCTCGGACGCTGCGCTGCGCTTTTGGCCCGCGAGTTCGGTCCTGCGCGCGCGGAGAGAGAGAGAGAGGGAGGGAGGGGAGAAAGGAAGAGAGGGAGGAGGGAGGAGAGAGGAGAGAGAAGAGAGAAAAGAAAGAAAGAAAGAAAAAGAAAGAAAAAGAAAGAAAGAAAGAAAGAAGGAAGGGAACAAGCCCCCCCAGCTGACCTGTGATGAGCACCGTCTTGCCCCGCAGGCTGACCGCGTTCCGGCACCGGGTGGCCGCCACCAAGTAGTAGTAGATCAGCGCGTAGAGCCCCAGCAGCAGCAGCAGCGCCGCGCCCGCCCCCGCCGCCCCGGCCGCCCCCTCCATGGTCCGATCTCCGCTGGACCCGCAACCCGTGACCGCTTCCCTTTAAGGCCGATCGCCCCCGCCCCGCCCCGCCCCTGCCTGGGACAGCACCGCCCGCCCGCGGCTCTGCCAGCCTCTCGCTCTCCACTCGCCCGCTCGTCCTGGCTTCTCCTGGTGGTCTCCCGTCCTGCGTCCGCCAGCAGCATGCCGCTCTTTCGTCTTCCAGTCATCCCCTCCTGGGGAAGGAACGGAAATGAGAAGGAAGGGAGGGAGGGAAGAAGGAAAATGAGACGGAAGGAAGGAAGGAAGGAAGGAAGGAAGGAAGGAAGGAAGGTGATAGGAATGAGGAAGGAAGGAGAGAAGAAAGGAAAAGGAGGGAGGGAGGGAGGAAAGAAAGAAGAAAAACGAGAAGGAAGGAAGGTGATAGGAATGAGAAGGAAGGGAGGAGGGAAGGGAGGAAAATGAGAAGGAAGGAAGGAAGGAAGGAAGGAAGGAAGGTGATAGGAAGGAAGGAAGGAGGAGGAGAAGAAAGGAAGGAAGGAGGGAGGGAGGAAAGAGAAGAAAACGAGAAGGAAGGAAGGTGAAGGAATGAGAAGGAAGGGGAGGGAAGGGAGGAAGAGAAGGGAGGAAGCAAGGAAGGAAGGTGATAGGAATGAGAAGGGAGGAAGAGAGAAGAGAGGGAGGGAGGAAAGAAGGAAAATGAGAAGGAAGGAAGGAAAAAAGTGATAGGAAGGAGAAGGGAGGAAAACGAGAAGGAGGGAGGGAGGAAAGAAAGAAGAAAAATGAGAAGGAAGGAAGGAGAGAAGGAACGGAGGAAGGAAGGAAGGAAAAAGGTGATAGGAATGAAAAGGAAGGAGAGAAGGGAGGAAAACAAGAAGGAAGGGAGGGAGGAAAGAAAGAAGGAAAATGAGAAGGAAGGAAGGAAGGAAGGAAAAAGGTGATAGGAATGAGAAGGAAGGAGAGAAGGGAGGAAAACGAGAAGGAAGGGAGGGAGGAAAGAAAGAAGGAAAATGAGGAAGGAAGGAAGGAAGGAAGGAAGGAAGGAGTCAGGGGTTTTTATTTCCTAGGGATGGAGCAGAGACAGCCATGACAGTTGTTAAGTCAGCCAGACCCAATTTTTTTTTGCCATGGTTGTTAGGCAAATCACTACAGTTGTTAAGTGAATCACATGGTTGTTAAGTGAATCCAGCTTCCGCCCCACATTGACTTTTCTTGTCTGAATCCTCTTGGGACAATCACAAATAGTGATCACATGATCCCGGGTCACTGCCACTATCGGAAATATTGCTGGTTGCCAATTACCGAAATTCCGATCACATGACCCTGGAGGTGCTGCGAGACAGTCGGAAGTGAGTGGATTGGTCGTAAATCACTTTGATCCATCCCTAAATAAATGGTTATAGGTCAAGAACTGCCTGTATTTTTTTATTATGCACTGGAATCTGTCTTTGAAACCGCACCGGATCCCGAAGCTCACGATTCCTCCCGCTCCTTTTCCAGGAAAGTGGGAACTCGGAGGTGATCCTGATGATCCTGGATCTGGCCAGCCTGAACTCCGTGCGAGATTTTGCGCAGACCTTCTTAGCCTCGGAGCCCCGCCTGGACATCCTCATCAACAACGCAGGTGGGGCCAGAGCAGACCCTCCCCAGGGTCTCCGGAGGGGGAAGGAAAGGGGGAATATTGAGGGGTGGGGGGATTGTCTGGGATTTCTCTCCTTTTGAGGATTTGGCCATAACTTGAGAAGCGGCTCTCTCCTATTTGCATCTGTAAATTTTTCCTTACCGCCTTTGTTATTATTATTACAAGTAACTGAAGACAAATCCAACACAACTACCTCTTCCTATTTTTCCCAAAACAATTCTGCGAGGTGGGTTGGGTGGAAAGACAGGCTGGCCCAGTCACCCAGCCGGCTTTCATGGCTAAAGTGGGACTAGAACTCACCGTCTCCTGGTGATTGGCGCAAAGTCACCCAGCCGGCTTTCGTGCCTAAGGCAGGACTAGATCTCACCGTCTCCTGGTGATTGGACCAAAGCCATCCAGCAGGCTTTTAGACTAAGGCGAGATTTGAACTCATGTCCTCCCGTGTTGTAACCACTAGACCAAATTGACTTAACTGACTTTTAGAGTCTATTGCCTTAACCACTCGATCAAACTGGATGCTTTACATGCAATCCTCAAGTTACGACTGTGGTGGAGCCTGCCCATGATGTCAGAAGTTATGATGGTGCTAAAGCCCCTGTAACCCACACGATTTTACATCCTTTTCTTGAGGCGGTTGTTAAGTGAACCGAGTGTTCACTATCAGGTGTTTTTGTTGAAAACTGCATTTTTTGACAAAAATGTTATAAATCGCGATCACCTGACAGGTGGCCAAGTACCCAGAATGCAATCATGCTGCCGCAAGGGGGAGCCATTGAAACTTTGGAATCGGGTCGTAATCGTGAAGTGACCCGTCGTAAGCCGAGGACTGCCTATAATCTGCTTACTTTTCTGGCAGGGGTCTTTACGACTGGCCAAACCGCCGATGGCTTTGACCAGGCCTTCCAGGTCAACCACTTGGGCCACTTCCTGCTGACCCACCTGCTCCTGGACCGGCTGAAGCGCTGCGCCCCGAGCCGGATCGTAATTCTGTCCTCGAGTGTGCATTTCTTGGGGAAGATCGACTTTCGGACCATCCACAAGCCGGGAAAGGGGTTATGGAAGATGCTAACATCCTACAACAGCAGCAAACTAGCCAACATGCTGCACGCCAGAGAGTTGGCCAACCGGCTGGAAGGAAACAACGTCACCTGCTACGCGGTTCATCCAGGTGAGTGGAAGTCCAGCTCCAAGGCCCCCCAGATGGAGCCCCACCCAGGTCCGTCTGGGGCGCCGCCAGGCATTTCTCTCCCACTGGGGGCTCCCTCGACCCCAGGGGTGGGATTCAAATTTTTTAACAACCGGCTCTGTGGGCGTGGCTAGGTGGGTGTGGCCATATGGCTGGGTGGGCGTGGCTTTTTTGCAGCACCCTCCCGGTGCTCCATTTTTGGGCCTTCTGGGCCTCAGGGAAATCTAGTGGATGAGGCAGTAAGAGAGCGAGGGGGATCCTGGCACAGCTGATTGTTGGAACAGCTGATTGTCGGGGAGAAAAAAAGAAATACCTTAAGGAGCGACTGGGCGGGGAGAATGCAATCAGCTATGTCGCGCCTGCGCGAAAAGGACTGACTGGGCGGGGAGGGGAGGGGCGGGCGGAGGGGAGAATTGAACTACTGGCAGATGGCAGTCAGCAGAATTAGCCAGCAATACTGCATTCTAACCACTGTGCCACCATGGCTTGATGTTGTTGGTGCCACTACCCGCCAGTTAGATTCCTTCTCCCTCCTGGATGGTGAAACACTCTACTTCTATAATGCTGTTCTATACTTCAATCGTGTGGGTTTGCGCGGGGAATAGCTCGATCTGGTTTTGCCCTCATCAGTGCCAAAACGATGTACTCAATAAAGCTTTGCGTTCAGAGATTGGATCGCCCCAAACGTGCTTTCTTTGCTTGGGTTCATCAGTTGGAACGTTGACATTTAAACCTCTGGTCTCGGTGATGGACCCAGGTTGGATCCTGCAACATTATCCCGGGACATGTATATTCACCTTCATTTGTCAGGGAAAAGTTGTCCAAGCAAGTGGGATGAAGTGATGGTTTTTTCAGGAGGGGGCGAACCGGGGCCTCCTTAAAAGGTTCTGGACGTATCCCCTCCTGAAGTGATAGGTAAATCATTGCTTGAACACGGCTCCAGGACGGACAAAGAATCTTAACACTTGAACCAGGAAGAATTCCAGCTGCTTCAGGTTCCCGTTGTACTTCATCCCCAGTACTGTGGTTGGCACTCTTCCCGAATTGGGAAGATGACTAGTGTTAAGGGGACAGCCGGTCCCAGTAGGGCCATTAGCGTTACCCCTCGTGCTGGTGGAACGAGAGGAACTGATAGGGCTGCTGGTGCCAGCGGGATAGGCAGTATTGGTAGATCGGGAACAAATTGAGTAGCTGCTCCCACTGGATTTGGTGCCTGAGCTGGGACTGGTTGGTTTGGGCGGTCGCAGAGCCTAACCTCCGGGAACTTGTCTCTAAGGAAGTTGATGCTGGTGACTCGGGGGATCCTTCCGAACTGGTTCAAACAGCTCTGCCAGGCAGTGGACGTTGGGTCTGAGTCCTCGGCCGACGGTGATTCCTGGAGGGGATTCTTCCATCTTTTCCAGTCTGCCAAATCCCCTTGACCAACAAAATTTGGCCAGCAGCTTTGGGTCAGATGCTGAGTTTGGCTGCTCCAGGCTCCCTTTTGAGTTCCCCCTTCACCCTGGTGTCTTCCATCTCGTCCTTTCCCCTTTCTGGGACGGACAAGTTTGCACAACTCACAGCTTCCCTGGTACTGTGTTTCCCCCAAAATAAGACCCTGTCTTAATATTGCTTAGGGCACCTCGAAAACAGGCATAGGAATGCTTTATGAGTTGACATGCACTATTTTAACTAACTCAGGGAATAGACAGAAGATCATTATGTGGTATTATCTATTTGAATCTATTAGCCATGCAATGGCAATCGATTATAAGTGTGCAAGGCAGCACACAGATGTATACACACACAAGCAAACATGCACACTCCCTTCATCCTTGCACACTCACTTCATTCTTGGGTCTTCCAAAAAATATTCAGAAGTTGCCCCAAGGCTGCCAAAGGGGCAACAGGGGTTGTGCGAAGGGTTCACTCGGGATCTTCTTCTCTTGAGTCACCCTAGAACAGGGGTGGGCAAACTTTTTGGCTCGGGGGCCGCATTGACTTTTAAAATTTGACAGACGGGCCGGGTCAGCACAAGATTTTTTGGGAATCGCCCCCCTTCCCCCTCTTCTCCCCCTTCCCCTCCCCTCGGAGGCCCCTGAGTCAGGAGTTGCTACCGCCGGCGTGGCTCCGCGCGGCTCCAGTCCCGCGTTGCCTCGGGAAGGGAAAGGCAAAAAGGAAGAGCCGCGGCGGTGCTTTGCAATGGGAACAGCGGCACCGGAGGCTCAGGCTCAGCGGCTCCTGGTTTTGCCTTTTCCTTCCCAAGGCAACGCAGGACTGGAGCCGCACGGAGCTGCACCAGCGGTAGCAACTCCTGACAACCCCAGCCAGACACCTGAGCGGAGCCCGGGTGAAACTGCCTGTTGCTGCTGCCGGAGCACCGCCGGGTCGCCTCCTCCAAGCAGCCTGCCCGCCCACCGGGCTTCCCCTCTGACGCGCAGCTCGGGGCCAGGCGCGAGCGCCCGCGAGTTAAAAGGAAGCCGGAAGTTGCTGGGAAGTTGCTCGGGGGCTGGGAGCAGGCTTTTAAAGTGCCGCCCGAGCAAAGTTTAAGCAGCCCGCCCACCCGCCGGGCGGAACCCTTCTTGCTCCTCGGCGGGAAGACGCTCCAGCCTGCAAACTTTGCCTTTGCAAAGCCCTGGAAGCCCGGAAAACCGAGCAACTTCCCAGCAACTTTCCGCTTCGTTTTAACTCGCGGGCGCTGCGCCGCCCCAAGCCGCACGGCGGAGGGGAAGCCCGGAGCGCCGCCGGTCACCTCCTCCAAGCAGCCCGCCTGCCCGCCCACCCACCGGGCTTCCCCTCCGCCACGCGGCTTGGGGTCAGGCGTGAGCGCCCGCGAGTTAAAACGAAGCGGAAAGTTGCTGGGAAGTTGCTCGGGTGCTGGGAGCAGACTTTTAAAGTGCCACCCGAGCAGGACCGCCGAGCCGGGAAACGGGGCACCAAAGCAGGGCAAGGCTCCACCAGCAGCGGCCTAGCTTTAGGTGGCTCCAAGCAGCCCGCCCCACCCGCCGGGTGGAACCCTTCCCGCTCCTCGGCGGGAAGACGCTCCAGCCTGCAAGCTTTGCCTTTGCAAAGTTTAAGCCTGGAAGCCCCGGAAAAAAGGGGGATCTGCGGGGACTTACCTTCGGAGAGGTCGCACTCGAAGGTGATTTCGAACTCCCAGCCGAGGCCTTTGCAAATTTCTTTTCTTTCCTACCCCTAGATCGCTCCACACTGTTTTGCAGCTTTGGGGGCCACGCGGCACAGGGCAATACGCCACGCCCAGCGATTTTTTTCAGGGGCGGGCCGGGTTGGACAGACCAATGGCAGCTATTTTTTTTCAGGGGCGGGCCGCATTGGACAGACCAACGGGCACTTGTGTGGGTTGTAGACTCCGTCTCATGCTACCACTAGAGCGAAAGCACAGCCAGCATTCAAAAGTGACCAAACCATCAGCCAGAAAGCATAGGAACTGAGAAGTGGTCTGTGGTCACCACCTGCAGAACCACTCCTTTATTGGGGATGTCTTGCTACCTGCCTCTGCTTTCCACCTGTTGTCTATTCCATTTGCACAACAGCATGTGAAATTGATTGTCAATCAGTGTTGCTACATAAGTGGACAGTTTGATTTCACAGAAGTGTGATTGACTTGGAGTTACATTGTGTTGTTTAAGTGTTCCCTTTATTTTTTTTGAGCAGTATATATATTGACAAGAGAGGTTAACCCTGTAACATGTCATATTAATTAGAGTAGTGGCCATATATAGCTGATACTTCTCAATAGCGAATGCTAATTTAGGACAACGTATTTAGTATAATACAAAAACAAAAACAAATTTTACAAGAAATGACCTGTATGACTAACACAACGCTTAAAAGCGGGCAGAAGACTTCTTCAATACAAACAACTGTGATGCCATTGCCCTCAGTGATGGCACAAAAGACAATTGAAGAAACTCTACCTGGAGAGAAACAACCTGTCATCACGAATGCTAATATCCAATCGACCCTTCTTACTTTACAAGAATCCATGCTGAAACTTCCGGAAATAATGGTAAAAAATCATATTGAAACAAGAGCTGACACAAATGAATTAAAAGAAGAGATGGGGAACTTAAAGGTAGAAATGAAATTAGACATCTTAAAGCTGGATCAAAAAATTGAAACAATACAGCAAGCACTAGAAAGGAATAAATCAACAATAAAGGAGGTTGAGAAAAGGACGGAACAAACGGAAAAGAAGCTGGAAATGGTTGGTGAGCAATTAAGAAACGTGAGTAAAGAAACGGACGATTCCTTGGTATATTTATTTATTTATTTATTTATTTTATTTTATTTATTTGATTTATTTGATTTGCCAATTGTTTACAAGATAATAAGTATAAGTGTATACATAGTTGTGAATACATGAAATGGGTACATATAAGAAAAATAAAAGAAGAATAAGAGAAACAATAGGACAGGGACGGTAGGCACGTTGGTGCGCTTATGCACGCCCCCTACAGACCTCTTAGGAAAGGGGTGAGGTCAATAGTAGACAGTCTAAGGTTAAAGTGTTTGGGGTTTGGGGGAAGAAACTACAGAGTCGGGTAGAGTATTCCAGACATTGACCACTCTATTGCTGAAGTCGTATTTCCTGCAATCAAGTTTGGTGCGGTTTACTTTGAGTTTGTATCTATTGTGTGCTCTAGTGTTGCTATGATTGAAGCTGAAGTATTCATTGACAAGTAGGACATTGCAATGTATGATTTTATATACCATGCTTAAATCAGACCGAAGACGGCGTAATTCAAGGTTTTCTAGTTCTAGAATTTCAAGTCTGGTGGCATAAGGTATTCTACAACGAGTAGAGGAGTGGAGAACTCTTCTTGTGAAATATTTCTGGACTTTCTCAATTGTGCTAATATCAGATACGTAATGTGGGTTCCAGACTGATGAACTGTATTCGAGTATTGGTCTAGCAAATGTTTTGTATGCTCTGGTTAGTAGTGTGATATTACCAGAGAAAAAGCTACGTAGGATTAGGTTAACAACTCTTAATGCCTTTTTGGCTATGTAGTTGCAGTGGGCTCTAGCACTTAGATCATTAGAGGTGAGTATTCCAAGGTCCTTTACAGAGCTTGGGTCATCAACAAGATATGTCTTGTTCATCAAGATATATTTTGGTCATCAACTAGGTATATCTGGAAATGGACAAGGCCGCAGCATATTTGAGATTCCAAAACATAACGGAATCTAAAGAAGAGGATTTGGAACAAGTGATGGCAGGAATATTAGCAGACCTGTTGGAAAAAGATAAGGATGATATCCTGAAAGAGCGAGACAAAGCATACAGAGTGAACACAAATTACGCAAGATGACATAAATATCCAAAAGAGGTCCACCTGAGATTTGCCAGAAAAAAAGTTGGGGATGTTATGTATAAAATTTCTAGAGAAGAAACAATTACATATAAAGGAAAAGAAATCTTGGTGCTTAAACAAATCCCAAGAAGAGTGAGAGAGCAGAGGCGAGATTATAAATTCTTGGCGAACCAATTAAACCAAAAAGGCATCATATTCAGATGGCTAATTGCAGAGGGAATGCAAATCACATGGGAAGAAAGGAAAATTAAAGTAGACTCCGTGGAAAAAGCCCAAGAATTCTGTGAACGATTGGTAGGCCCTGAAGAATCGAGTAGTAGAGACAAATTAGAAACAAATTCGCAAGATGACCAAGACTATCAAAAGAATAGAGATGGGAACTATAGGAACTCGAAAAATATACAACATCAAGAAAGAGAAGAACCGAAGTCGCACAATCAGCCACAAAGAGAGACAGGAGTAACTACAAGACAAAGAGCAAGAGTCAATTAGGTGATGGACAAAGAAAATAAAATATTATCAATTAACATAAATGGCCTAAACTCTAGGATAAAAAGGACAGGAATACTAACCAAACTAATTAAACAAAATGCAGACATAATATGTTTACAGGAAACTCATATAAGGAAGGAAGAAGAAAAATATCTAGAATGCCACAAGCTAGGGAATTTGTATACGTCGCCAGCAGATTTTAGGAAAAAGAAAGGGGTAACAGTATATGTGAAGGACGACATGAAAGCAGAGCTAATTTGGACAGACCCCAATGGAAGAATTCTGGTGTTATAAATTTGGATTAAATCAACTCCAATTCTATTAGTGGTAATTTATGCCCCTAACGATAACCAAAAGGAATTCTTTAAACAATTACATGGGAAAATAGTGGAATTAGAGTAAAGGAATATTTGTATCTTGGGGGATTTCAATGCTATTGTGGACCATCAGAAAGATCACAGTAGCGGGGGGGGGAGAGCTACCGAAAACATGTAAGGAAATGATGATTGAACTAAATTTGATAGACATGTGGAGGAAATTAAACCCTGAGAAAAAGAAATTTACATTTTACTCTAATCCTCATCAGTCATGGACACGAATTGATATGGTGTGGATGAATGGTGAGCTAGTAAATGAATTAAAAGAGACTGAAATTTTACCACACGAATGGGCAGATCACAATCCGATTCAGATAGTGTGGAAAGGCAGGAAGAAACCAAGGAAAAGGTGGACTTTAAATACACAGCTAATTAAAGAGAAAGAATTTATGAATAGACTTAAGAAGGAATTAGACTATTTCTTAAAAGAAAATAACAATGAGGCAACTACGAAACAGAATATTTGGGATACAATGAAGGCAATAATAAGAGGCACAATGATATCATACACCACTAAAAGAAATAAAGAAAAATATGTCCAACAAAATAAATTAGAACAAAGAATCAAAGAATTAGAAATTCAGCTACAAAACACCCCCCAAAAATTGTAAATTGAAAAATCAGATGATAACAACTAAACATAAATTAAATTTAATCGAACAAGAAAGAATGGTTTCAAAGTTGAATACAGCTAGACAAATATTCTTTGAACAGACCAATAAACCAGGAAGGTGGTTGGCCTATAAACTTAAAAAAGAAAAAGAAAAAAGATTGATCTACCAACTAATAGATGAAAACGGGGATGCCCAACAAGGAATAGAACAGAAAAAAGAAATTGCATGTAATTTTTTGGAAGATCTTTATAAAAAGAAGGAGGTAAACGAGGATATGATAAGAAACTATTTGGGTACTACTAAAGATAAAATAATCGAGGAGGAGATAAAGGAGAGACATTACGTGGCCTGAGTTAAAAACAGCAATAGAAAACCAAAAGAACAATAAAACTCCAGGACCTGATGGGATACCATAAGAACATAGGAGAACAAATAGGACCTCTCATGGTGGAAGTATATAATGAGGTCCTACTTGCAGCAAGAATGCCGGATTCATGGAAGGAGACACTGATATCGTTGATCCCGAAAGAAGACTCAGACTTACGACTTATACAAAATTACAGACCAATTTCCCTGTTAAATACTGATTATAATATATTTACCACAATTATAGCAAATAGATTAAAAATATTGAATGAATATATACATAAAGATCAAAATGGATTCCTTCCCAATAGACAAATTAGGAATAATTTAAGAATAGTGCTAAATGTTTTGGAATACTACGAAGCCCATCCGGAAAAACAAATAGCCCTTGTATTCTTGGATGCACAGAAGGCCCTTGACAACTTAAATTGGCAATTCCTAATCGAACAAATTTACAATATGAATTTAGGCACTAAATTTGAAAACATTGTGACTACAATTTACGATTCACAAAAGGTGAATATTATAATTAATGGAGAGTACACACGCTCAATAAAAATAGAGAAAGGAGTTAGGCAGGGATGTCCACTATCTACCCTGCTCTTCATATTATCTTTGGAAACATTGCTTACACGCATTGGACAGAACCCAGGAATAAAAGGACTAAAAATTAAGAAAGAAGAATATAAACTCCAGTCATTTGCGGATGATATGGTTCTTTTCATAGAGGAACCAATTGAAACAGGTCAAGAACTATTGAAAGAGTTAGATCAATTTGGGAAAGTTTCAGGACTTAAAATCAATAGGGAAAAAATGAAATTAATAACTAAAAATTTAACAGAAAAACAGAAATTAAAATTGGAAAGGATAATGGGATGACAAATAGTAAAAAAAGTTAAATACTTAGGAATTTGGTTGACGGCTCAATGCAAAACCCTAATGGAAAATAATTATAATAAATTATTACAGCAAGTCAAAAAAGATTTAGAGATATGGGTCAAATTGCAAATCTCCTTACTAGGGAGGATTGCCACTATAAAAATAAACATTCTGCCCAAATGTATTTACTTATTCCAAACAATACCAATAAAAATACATAAAAATTACTTTGTGGAACTTAACAAGATAACCACCAAATTTATTTGGCAAGGGAAAAAAACCGAGGATAAACCTAAAGGCAATGCAAGATATGAAAAGCAGGGGAGGTATAAGATAAGATAAGATAAGATAAGATAAGATAAGATAAGATAAATTTATTGTCATTGTACTCAGAACCTGAGAACAATGAAATAAGGTGGCACTCCCAAATTGGGAAATATACTACAGTGCAGCCTCCTTACTTTGGCTGAAAGAGTGGGTAAACCTGTCGAATAAAAGAATCTAATTCCTAGAAGGCCACGACTTGCAGAGGGAGTGGCACACCTTTTTATGGGACACTGGAAAAATCAAACAGAATTATTTCCACAGACATATAATTAGAGACTCTTTATTGGCTATTTGGAATAAAATAAAATAAAAACATTATTTAAAAATCCCAATCTGGATTTCAACAATGGAGGCGATGATACATTCAAATAATTTAGATCTTAACAAAATGATAAAATACAAAGACCTTCTTGATGCACAAGGAATTTTAAAATCATGGCAAGATCTCCAAGAACAAGGGCTACAAGTGGGCTTACCTGCAAATTCAAAATAGATACAGTCAGGGTAAGAAAAATTTTGGAATTTATGTTAAGCCACAACAATTAGATAAAATCCTATTAGGCCCAGATAAAAAAATATATAACTAAATTTTATAATTATTTATTAGAGATAGAATTAGAAGAGGAAGTAGTCAAAGGCAACATGATAGCTTGGAGTAGAAACATAGGATGTAGCATTACATTATTAGAATGGGAAAAGGTCTGGACAAGGAATAATAAAATTACAAAATCAGCAACATATAAAGAAAATGCCTATAAAATGTTTTATAGATGGCACCTCTCGCCCTCGAAAATAGCGAAGACGTCTCCTAACATGAATCCGAATTGCTGGAAATGTAAAAAGAAACAGGGAACGTTCTTTCACACGTGGTGGTCCTGCACTGAAGCCCAAAGATACTGGCACAGAATAAAAAAATGTTTAGAGGAAATAACAGTGGAGCAAATTGAATTAAAACCAGAATTCTTCCTATTGGGGATATTTAATAGACACATTTCTAAAAAGTCAAATGTATAATACTGCACATTCTTACTGCAGCCAGAATAACCTTTGCACAGTGTTGGAAACAAACAGATATTCCAACAGAGGAAATGGTCATTCAGAAAATAACAGCCTGTGCAGAGATGAATAAATTAACCTTAACACTTAAGGAAAAAGAAACATCAGAATATTATAGAAGCTGGGAATGCTGGTATGACTGGATAGAACAAAAATAGAAAATATATTAGTAAACACCATAAAATGTGAAAGAGGTAGTAATTATATACTCGCAACAAGATGTATTTGTAAATATGTCACCAATACTGATAACTACAGAATCAGGTAGAGTATTCCAGACATTGACCACTCTGTTGCTGAAGACGTATTTCCTGCAATCAGGTTTGGTGCAATTACAGTGGGCTCTAGCACTTAGGTCATAAGAGATGAGTACTCCAAGATCCTTGACAGAGTTTGGATCATCAACAAGGTCTTGACTATTCAGCCTGTATTTTATTTTCTGATTTTTTTTTGCCAATATGTAAGACAGAGCATTTATTTGTTGAGATTTGAAGTTGCCATTTGTTTGACCATTCTGATCCATAGTCAAGGTCTTTTTGAAGGGTAGCAGTATGTTCAGCACCTCATAATATAATTTGATGTCTTTGTTTATATTCTTAGCATGAGCAGTTGCCATAACAGTCATTAAACGACCAATTGAACACCCGTTGTATTAATTGGCATAAATGCATATACTCCACACAACATAAACCAACCTCTAGGTAAATGCAACACATGTTTTATTCCACCTACATCTTCAACCTCTGTACAATGGGGAAAAAAACTTATTCAGTAGGCAGATAAGTATAAATTGTTTTGTCATGCTTTTTCTCTCTCTGGATGTTTTTACTTAACACAATCAATCATAAGCTGGAAAAACTGTCTTAACTTCAATGACCAACTTCTACTTTTTTCCATTTAGTTGGCAAATTATACAAAACATAAGCATCAGGATGTATAATAATCCTAAACTCTGCCATCAAAAATCTTTACTGGCACTGAAACTCCTACAAAACAAGTAGACATGGTGTCTGTAACTGTAGTCTCTCCTTTCATACGAAAAGAAAAGCTGTTCAAAGCTACTCTCATTAATTCCAGAAAAACATTTTCACTTTTCGCAATAGACTTCACTTTTCCTTCAATACAATCAAAGTGAAGTTGGTGGTGCCTGAGACTGGGGGTAAGTTTGGGAGTTAAAAGCAGTAATAGATACAGGATGTTCCAGATGCCTGATTGGGCTCCCTTATCATTGAGCAATTAGGGATAAAGACTAGCACCCTAAAACGCCCATCAAGTTTGAACAGGTAGGCGAAACATTAATTGGAAGAGTCCCACAGCCACCCAGATTGCAGAACGGATTAGATTAGAAATGGGCAGGCATCGTGAACTCATATGGTTTATAGTAGCTCCAAAAGTGTCACAATCTGTCATATTGGGACTTGCTTGGCTCAACCAATTGGGCCCCTACCATTAAATGGGAAGATGGGTACCAGAAAATCATAATCGGCATTGGCCCGCAGCTCCTGGTCCCTCCTGAAAAAAGACTGCCACCCAACAGGGGCCCACACCCAAAGCAGCAGCTACCACTTCAGACGCTCTGCCAGGCGAGCCCCAGGTTCCTAAAGAATACAGATACAGATAGTCAGAGTTGGAAGGGACCTTGTAGGTCATCTAGTCCAACCCCCCGCCCAAGCGGGAGACCCTACACCATTTCGGACAAATGGCAGTCCAATCTTTTCTTGAAAGTCGAAACTGATGGCGCTCCCACAACTTCCGAGGACAAGCTGTTCCATGGGTTGATGGTTCTCACTGTCAGAAAGTTTCTCCTTATTTCCAGGTTAAATCTCTCCTTGTTCAGTTTCCATCCATTATTCCTTGTCTGGCCTATAGGAGCTTTAGAAAATAGCTTTACCCCCTTCCTCCCTGTGGCAGCCCCTCAAATATTGGAAGACCTCTATCATGTCTCCCCTGGTCCTTCTCTTTACTAGATTAGCCAAACCCAGTTCCCGCAACCGTTCATTGTATGTTTGAGCCTCCAGTCCCCTCATCCTCCTGGTTGCTCTTCTCTGCACTTTTTCTAGAGCCTCAACATCTTTTCTATAGTGTCGTGACCAAAACTGGATGCACTACTCTAGGTGTGGCCTTACTAAGGCTTTGTAGAGTGGTATTAATCCCTCCCTTGATCTCAATTGTATCCGTCTGTTAATGCAGCTTAGGATTGCGTTAGCTTTTTTGGCGGCTGCTGCTGCACACGGCTGGCTCCTATTTAGCTGGTTGTCCACTAAGACTCCAAGATCCCCCTCCCAGTTCCTGCTATTGAGCCCAGTTGCACCCAGTCTATATGTGTCCTTTTGGTTTTTCTTGCCTAAGTGTAGGACTTTACTTTTCTCCATGTTGAATTTCATTTTATTAGATATGGCCCAGGGTTCTAGTCTGTCAAGATCCCTCTGGATCTTGAGCTTATCTTCTTGGGTATTACCTATTCCTGCCAGCTTAGTATCATCTGCAAATTTGGTAAATTCCCCTTCTATTCCCTCATCTAAATCATTAATGAAGATATTGAAGAGTCCTGGGCCTAAGACGGAACCTTGTGGCACCCCACTGCTTCCTTCCCTCCATGTAGACATAGACCCGTTAAGGACTACTCGTTGAGTACGGTTTGCCAGCCAGTTGCGAGTCCATCTAGTGGTGGTGCTATATATCCCACTTTTTTCTAGCTTACTAAGAAGTAGGTGGTGGTCTACTTTTCGAATGCCTTGCTGAAATCTAAATATATTATGTCCACAGTATTTTGCTGGTCTACTAATTTAGTCACTGTGTTGAAGATTGAAATAAGATTGGTTTGGCATGATCTGTTCTTAACAAAGCCGTGCTGACTGCTAGCTATTACAGAGACTTGGCTGAGGCTTTTAGTGAGGAGGAGTGCAACGTCCTCCCCCCTCATTGAGCCATGGATTGTGCCATCGAAGTAGAACCAAGGGCAAAGCTGCCTAAACCTAAGACGTACTCCATGACACCAGCTGAGGTGACTGAGTTGAGGAAATACATCGATACCAACTTAGCCAGAAGGGCTCATCAGACCAGCAAAGTCTAGGTTGGCGGTGCCAGTATTATTTAAAGAGAAGATGGCGATCTCAGATTATGTGTGGATTTTGGGGGTGTGAATGGGGTGTGCATACAAAACACGTACCCCCTCCCCTTAATGAAGGATTTGCTAAATCACCTGTCCAAAGGCAACATCTCTACTGAGTTAGGTCTGAGAGAACCCTACTACCGAGTCCACAAAAAGGAGGGAGATGAGTGGAAAACGGCATTTAGTTGTATAATCAATAAAGTTTTTTTTAAAAAAAAAAAGATGGGAAGAGACAGAGATGGAGTTTGAGGTAGCCGAAAGTGAGGATCCGATTAAACTCAGACATCAAACTGCAGGGACTCTGGGTGGTGATGTGGCTGAGACAAGCGTTGAATTTCCAAGAATGTAAAAAATGGGAAAGTATTGTGGGGTTTGTCATGGAGAGTTGCTCAGTGTGAGATTTGCATAAAAATAAATCAACAGACTTTGATAATCTGATCCATAGGGAAGAGACTGCAGTATCGGACCCCCAACTCCCAAACCAACCACGTTTAGGAGAAAGGAGACGCTTCCATTTAGTGAATGCAGCTTATATAGGTTTATCAAATCACATGGCTACATAACACTTCCTGTTTTCCACATATAGAAGTTATACAACTCCTAAGACAATCCCATCTGTCCATGGAAAACTCCCCACGTTCTCATTCTAGTCAGAGTGCCTGTGTTTCTCCAGTGACACAAGTGATCATTAATATCCCTATAACGTCAAGATGACCTTCTTATTAACCCAAGCCAAGAATGAATGATTTCACAACCAGACAGGACATCAGCAAAACAAGTTTCATAGCCGTTCTGATCTCTAACAGGTCACACAGAGAACAAATATGGCTTCGGTCTTGCTCTTTATGTTTTTATTTATTTTATTTATTTGATTTGCCAATTGTTTACAAGATAATAAGTATAAATGTATACATAGTTGTGAATACATGAAATGGCTGCATATAAGAAAAATAAAAGAATAAGAGAAACAATAGGACAGGGACGGTAGGCACGTTGGTGCGCTTATGCACGCCCCCTACAGACCTCTTAGGAAAGGGGTGAGGTCAATAGTAGACAGTCTAAGGTTAAAGTTTTTGGGGTTTGGGGAAGAAACTACAGAGTCGGGTAGAGGATTCCAGACATTGACCACTCTATTGCTGAAGTCGTATTTCCTGCAATCAAGTTTGGTGCGGTTTACTTTGAGTTTGTATCTATTGTGTGCTCTTGTGTTGTTATGGTTGAAGCTGAAGTATTCATTGACAGGTAGGACATTGCAATGTATGATTTTATATACCATGCTTAAGTCAGACCGAAGACGGCGTAATTCAAGGTTTTCAAGTTCTAGAATTTCAAGTCTGGTGGCATAAGGTATTCTACAACGAGTAGAAGAGTGGAGAACTCTTCTTGTGAAATATTTCTGGACTTTCTCAATTGTGCTAATATCAGATACGTAATGTGGGTTCCAGACGGATGAGCTGTATTCGAGTATTGGTCTAGCAAATGTTTTGTATGCTCTGGTTAGTAGTGTGATATTACCAGAGAAAAAGCTACGTAGGATTAGGTTAACAACTCTTAATGCCTTTTTGGCTATGTAGTTGCAGTGGGCTCTAGCACTTAGATCATTAGAGGTGAGTATTCCAAGGTCCTTTACAGAGCTTGAGTCATCAACAAGATCAAAATATATTCTCAGGTGTATATGGCAAAGTTCCATATATAACAACCCACCGTTTTTCTTTTGATCACCTTTGATCACCATTACACCTGAGAATTACCGTCAAGCCATTTTCTTAAGCTTCCAACAGCTGAAACACAACTTACATATCATCACATTCTGCAAAAGAAGCATCACTAAACACTGATCTTTTTCCTCTATATTTCTTCACAGGTTCACCCACAGTTTCATGTTTATTTTTTTTATTTTTTATTTTATTTTTACTTGTCAATTGCTTACAAGATAATAGGTATAAGTAAAAACATAGTTATGAATACATGGATACATATAAGAAAAATAAAAGAAACAATAGGACAGGGACGGTAGGCATGATTGGTGCGCTTATGCACGCCCCCCTACAGGCCTCTTGGGAAAGGGGTGACAGCAAGGTCTTTCTCTCTCAGGACAGGTGGAATAGTGTCCAGTCTTTGGCCAGAGAGATCAGAGCCTTAAAGAGGGTTTCCCTGGCAGTTCTGTCTCAACTGTTAGGGAAACTGATTTCTTGTATTTCCATTGTGCCTTGGGCTCGATTCCATTCTAGAGATCTGCAATGGTTCCTGCTACCTTTTCAGCGATCCGGAAGAGCCACTTCCAACGTCCGGATAAAGGTACCGCACAATGTTCTCCGATCGTTCTGCTGGTGGTCGGAAAACACAATAAACAAGGGGTGTCCTTTCAAGGAACCTTGCAGGGCAACGATCACAACCGATACCAGCCTGGTAGGATGGGGAGCTCACTTCCAATCCCACACTGCACAGGGAAGTTGGACTATTTCCGAACAATCACAAAGCATCAACCTGTTGGAGCTGCGAGCAGTTCATCTGGTGTTACGCAGTTTTCTACCCCTTTTCCAATCACGCCACGTTCTGGTCTTGACAGACAATATCACAACCAAGGCCCATGTAAACAGACAGGGGGGTACCTACTCCAAACTTCTGATGCTGGAGATGGCCAGGTTGTTCAAGTGGGCCGAGACCAATCTGTTTTCGCTCAAGGCAGAGCACATAGCAGGGGCCTTAAACACACAAGCGGACTGGCTCATCAGGGCCACGATAGATCAGACAGAGTGGCGCCTACACCTGTCTGTCTTCCAGGAAGCAGTGCAGAGGTTTGGGCAACCGGTGATCGATCTATTTGCCTCTCCCATCAATGCCCAATTGCCCTGGTATATTTCAAGGTACCCGACTCAGGGGGCGGAGGCCGTCAACGCCCTGCGATGTCAGTGGCCTCCCGGACTTCTATATGAGTTTCCTCCACTCCCTGTAATACCCAGGTTGATCCAGAAGTTATTGGAGGAACGAGCGGAATTGATATTGGTCGCCCCTTACTGGCCCAGGCGAACGTGGTTCGCGCACTTACAGGACCTGTCGAGAGAACAACCTTGGAAAATTCCACCGTCGAGGGTTTCCCTCTCGCAAGGGTCGGTACTTCACCCGGACCCACAATGGCTCAGCCTAGCCGTATGGAGGTTGAGCAGAACCATTTAAGGACCCAACAGATTTCAGAGGATGCCATTGCCACCATACAAGCATCCAGACGGTCCTCAACAAATCGTATATACGAGGCCACATGGTCCGCTTTCTGTCGCTGGTGCCGGGGGTCTAAGATCGACCCAACCGCCTCATCAATAGGACAATTATTGGACTTTTTACAGGAGGGGTTGACCAATGGCCTATCTCCGAATACTTTATGCAGACAGGTGGCGGCCTTAGCCTCGGTGATATCCTAGGGTGACCTTCGTTCCATAGCGCACCATCCACATGTCCGCAGCTTTCTTAAGGGTGCTGCAAACTTACGACCTCCTGTAATTCACTGCTATCCCACTTGGGAGCTCAGCAAGGTATTAACCGCACTTACAACTGGCCCGTTCGAGCCTTTAAGAACCGCTAGTCTCAAATTCCTGACATATAAGGTGGTCTTCTTAATTGCGATCACATCAGCGAGGAGGATTTCCGAATTGGCAGCATTGTCGATGAGAAAGGACCTGTGCGTGTTTCATGCGGACAGAGTGGTTCTCAGATTGGATCCATCGTTCACCCCTAAAGTAAATTCAGTCTTCCACAGAGCGCAGGAGTTGGTGCTTCCAAATTTTTGTCCGAAATCATCTCATAGACTGGAGCATCAATGGCATCGACTTGATGTTCGAAGGGCATTAAGCATCTATCTAGACCGCATGGCGGCATTTCGAAAATCTGAGGCTCTATTCCTATCCTTCAACCCATCCACTTTAGGACACAAGGTGTCGTCGACGACCATTGGTAGATGGTTGAGAGCCACCACGAATGCCAGTCCATCTCAGTTCCTAAGGGCATTACAGCCCACTCAACAAGGAGTGCGGCAACATCAGCAGCATGGGCCACACGGGCTTCCATAGACGAAATTTGCAGAGCGGCAACTTGGGTTTCACCATCGCCCTTTGTCAGAAATTATAAAATTGATGTCTACACCTCAGCGGATGCTTCATTTGGCAGAAGAGTCCTGCAGAGGGTCCACAGAGTTTAGGAGTGGATTTCGATCCAGACAGAATCCCTCCCTAAGGACAGGCCAAGCTTTGGTATGTCCCACTTCTGAATGCTCTGAACAGCTCATGGGAGAAAGGGCGTTGGTACTTACCTGATACGCCTGTTCTCTGTGAGCTGTGAAGTGGCTTGCTGACGTTGGTTGGAGAGAGAGAGAGAGATCTAACTTCTCTCTCCCTCCCTCTCTCTCTCCCTCACACACACACACAAACACACAGAGGCAGGGGTGGGATTCAAAAATTTTTTACTGGTTCTGTGGGCGTGGCCTAATTTGTGGATGTGGTTTGGTGGACATGTGACTGGCTGGGCATGGCTTGTACGTAGATATTATAAATATTTATGTAAATATTGGATTTTTTATTTTAAAAAGGAACAACTTTTACCCAAAAGCAGGCAGGCTGAGTTGCTCACAGAATCACAGATTCATTCACAGATCTATCTTTCTGCCATCGGCTACCTGAGTCTGTCACATAAAATTTGCTTGCAAACAAACTCATAACATTGGCTAGCAAGCAAACTCACAAAATTAACTCACAATACACCATGCATGTAAACATTGAATTTTTTATTTTTAAAAAGAGCAACTTTTATCCAAAATCAGGCAAAGCAGGCGGGCAGATTGAGTTGCTCACAGAATCACAGGTTCACTTAGAGATCTGTGTTTCTGCCATCGGCTATCGGAGTCTGTACTGAATAACAGAACCTTCAGTCCTAAGGAAGGTTGGGCTCTGCTTAAAAGCAGAGCCGAAGATCTAAAAATTAGCTAGAAAGAAAGAAATCCAATGATTTCCTGCTCCTAGCTAATCTAAATCTCCCAGCACAGCAGAACAGCTGATGGTCAGGAAAAAAAAAAAAAAAGGAAAAATAGCAACTTAGCAGGGAAGTTTGCCAGGTAAGGAGTGAGTGACTGGGGAGGGTTCCCGCGGGCCATGTGGGCAGCGCAGCCTGGATTAATTGCTTTGGGGGGGGGTGCTCTGAGGGTGACATTTCTCTGCGGACCACCAGTAAATTTATATTTTACCTACAAGCCACGCCCAGTCAGATGACCACCAAGCCACATCCACAAATTAGGCCACGCTCACAGAACCGGTTAGTGGTCCCTGGGATTTAAAATAATGAGTTTGGTGGTCCCTGAGGTTCAAAAGGTTGGCGACCCCTGCTATAGGTTATCCAACCAAACAGAGGAAATAGATGAACTTTTTGCTACAGTATGTAGGAAGCACATCACAATAGTAATGGGGGACTTTAACTACTACCCTGACATCAACTGGGAGACAAACTGCACCCAATGGAAGATCAACCAGGTTCCTGATAAACTTAATAGACAACTTTGTCTTCCCAAAAAGTAGAGAAGGGAACAAGGAGGTCAGCCCTATTGGATTTAATTCTGACTAACAGAGATGAGATGATAGAAAGGGTTGAGGTTGCAGAAACCTGGGATCACGCGATATTGGAATTCAACGTTATGCAAGCACAAGCAATAGAACAGAGTCAAACTAGAGTCTTGGGCTTTAATAGAGCTAATTTCGATAAACTTAGAGAGAACTTGGGAAGGATTCCATGGATGAAGCCCTATGTCAAGTTCAAATAGGGGAGAAAATGGGAAGGGAGCACCTGTCCACTTAGATGAGTTCAAATGACCGGGACCAGAGGGATTACACCCAAAGGAGCTGGCAGACGGGATCTCAGGACCACTGAACCAGATCTTTCAAAGATCCTGGAGCGCCGGGGAAATGCCAGAGGACGGGAAAAGAGCTGATGTGGTTCCCATCTTCAAAAGGGGGGAAATGGAGCCAGCAAATCTATCATCCTGACCTTAATACCTGAGAAGGTTCTGGAAAAGACAATCAAGCAACGGATCTAGAAACAAAGAAAGTCCAAAGAAAGAAATACTCAAAAGCCAAGAGGGATTTGTTAAAAACAGATCAAGTTGCTCTTTTTTTATAAAAAAATCAATATTTACATACATGGTGTGTTGTGAGTTAATTTTGTGAGTTTGCTTCCAAGCATATTTTATGTGACAGACTCAGGTAGCCTATGGAAGAATTGTAGATCTCTGAATGAATCTGTGATTCTGTGAGCAACTCTGCCTGCCCGCTTTGCCTGATTTTGGGTAACAGTTGCTCTTTTTTAAATTAAAAAAAAATCAATGTTTACATAAATATAATATTTACATACAAGCCATGCCCAGCCAGTCACGCGTCCACCAAGCCACACCCACAAATTAAGCCATGCCCACAGAACTGGTTGTTAATAACTTTGAATCCCACCCCTGCCTCTGTGTGTTTGTGTGTGTGTGTGTGTGTGTGTGTGAGAGAGAGAGAGAGAGAGAGAGAAAGAGAGAGAGAGAGGTTAGATCAGATCTCTCCCTCTCTCTCCCACCAACGTCAGCGAGCCACCCTCAGTCAAAATTCATATTAGTGGTCCCGGAGGTCCAAAAGGTTGGCGATCCCTGGACTAGAAGACCTCCCAGGTCCCTTCCAACTCTCTGATGTAAAACCCTGTTATGTCCAGGCAGGAAAACCCAATACCGTTTTAGACAAATGGCTGTCCAATCTCTTCTGAAAAATCTCCAACCTTTCCACTCGTGAATTGTTCCCCCTACCATGAAATTGCTCCGTAAATCTCCCTCTGAAGAGCCTTCCTTCCTCCCTCCCTCCCTCCCTCCCATTCTCCTTCCTTCCTTCCTTCCTTCCTTCCTTCCTTCCTTCCTTCCTTCCTTCCTTCCTTCCTTCCTTCCTTCCCTCTTTCCTTCCTTCCTTCCCTCTTTCCTTCCCTCCTTCCTTCCTTCCCTCTTTCCTTCTCTCTTTCCTTCCTTCCTTCCCTCTTTCCTTCCTTCCTTCCTTCCTTCCTTCCTTCCTTCCTTCCTTCCTTCCTTCCCTCTTTCCTTCCTTCCTCTCTTCCGTCCCTCCCTCCCTCTCATTCCCATCTCCTCCCCTCCTTCCTCTCCTCCTTCCGCGCCCAAGTGGGGATGCGCGGAGGGCGAGAGGGTGGCAGGTCTTGCGGGTGACGGTGCCTCTCCCAGGCGGGAGGCGGGGCGGCGGGGACCCCTCCCGGCAGAAGGGAAGCGCTGGGGGCTGCGGGGCCAGACCGGGGATCGGGCCATGGAGGGGGCGGCGGGGGCGCTGCTGCTGGGGCTCTGCGCACTCATTGACTACAAACTCGGGGCGGCCACCCGGTGCCGGAACGCGGTCAGCCTGCGAGGCAAGACGGTGCTCATCACAGGTCAGCTGGGGGGCGGGGGTCTTGCGGGGCTTTGCCCCCCTCTTTCTTCAACAAGCCCCCCCTCCCAACTTCAATGGCTCCGCGCAGGATCAAACTCGCGGGGCAAAAGCGCAGCGCAGCGTCCGAGGGAGACGCGAGTCAACGCTAAACCAGGTTTGTCCGCGGACATTCCGCCCCCCTCGAGGCCCTGCTTGACCCAAAGGCGCTTTAGCCACAACCCAGGAAGTCCGGCCAGAAAAAGCCCCGTGGGAAGGAAGCGGGGCAGAACCGAACCGGGAGGCTCCGCGGATGCCAGCCGTCCCCGAGGCTGCCTCGGAGCCCCGGCCGGGAAGAAAGGACGGGGAGCGGAAGAGCAGCGGGGGGATTCTGGGCTGGGCTGTGCCAGGGAAGGACGGATAGAATAACAGAGTTGGAAGGGACCTTGAAGGTCTTCCAGTCCAACCCACCTGTTCCTGGAGGAGACCCTATACCAGGGGTGTCCAACCTTGGGAACCCAACCAGGCAGCTATGGGGAATTCTGGGAGTCCACAAGTGTTAAAGTTCCCAAGTTGGAATCTCTCACCCTTCCAGACAAATGGCACCCAATATTTTCGGCAAAGCCTCCAGTGATGGAGCCCCCACAACTTCTGGTTGCCAGCAGTTCCACTGGCTAGTTGTTTTCACTTTCTCCTTAGTTCCAGGTTGCTTCTCTCCTTGATGGGTTTCCCTCCGTTGCTCCTTGTCCGGCCTCTTCTTTGGGGCAGCCCCTGAGATACTGGACCTTTGCTCTCATATCGGCCACAATTCCTGCCAGTTCTTTGGCACAGGAGGCGGCTGCAAACCGGCTTTTCGGGCTGCCCAAGGCTCGTTTTCCGTGGGGTCCGGGGTCACTTCTCTTAGTCCCTGGCTTCAGCTTTGGCTGCCCCACGGGCTGTAGTCGTGTCCCCTTCCCACCCCAGGCTGGAGAGAAGCTTCTTGCATTGGAGCCATTTATTGTTTAACTTGTGAAGTGGGAAACAAGCAAGTCCCTTCCCATTAAAAGGCCAACATCCAATGAGGGAGCAAAGGATTTGAGAAACAAACCACTGGCTTAACAAACTGGTTTTTGGTTTCCCAGACCCTGGTCTGCATTTCCTACACGAAGGGCTGCTAGCGAGGGATGGAGTGGACCTCACAAGCACTGGAAAGAATATATTCGAAAAATAACCGGCTCATATTGCCAGAAGGGCTTTACACTAAAATTGGGAGGGGACAGGAAGCAATCTTCACCCCCCTTTAGAAGCTGATCCCAAGCAAAAACTACTAGGCAACCCATCCTATAAGGAAGTGGGGAGTAAAGAGGAAGAAGAAAAGCTCAGATGCAAAGTGCAGGAAGCCTTCCTGGGGGTCAGCCAAAGAGGCCCCTAACGGTCAAAGTTTAGGAACAAACAGGGTGAAATTGAAATACGAGTGCAAGAGGGCAAGGATGATACAGTCGCCATTAGAGAAACTTGGTGGGTGAAACTCATGATTGGAATTTACTGATAAAAGGATGCAAACTACTCAAAAGAAACAGATCTAGCAAAAGAGGAGATGGAATTACAGGTTAGAAGTCACTTCCTCTCCACAGAGATGCACAAAACAAGGGTGAAAACCTCCTAGGATCCATAGGGGTCAACACAAAAGGAAAAAAAAATAAGAATGACATGGCTATAGGCGTATACTACAGGGCAGCCAGCCAAGCAGAAGAAACAGACGGACTCTTTGCTAATCAATTAATGAACAAAATCAAATTGAACGTAGATAAAAGACTTAGGTAAGAAAAAACAACTACACAGGTAGACTAGGAGAAACCTGGTTTAATGCCACTAACTGCGAGAGGGATCTTGGAGTCCTAGGGGACAATCCCTTAAATATGAGCCAACAATGCACAGCCGCTGCCCAAAAGGCCCATGCGATCCTAGGCTGCATTAACAGAGTGATTGAATCAAAATCATGTGAAGTTCTAGTCCTGCTTTACAAAGCCTTAGTAAGGCCTCACTTGGAGTATTGTATCCCGTTCTGATCACCACAGTACGAAAAAAAAGATGTGGAGATCTTGAAAAGAGTGCAGAGAAGAGCCACCAAGAGGATTAAACGCCCGAAGAACAGTTCCGGGAATGGAGTATGCCTCGTGTCATGAAAAGAAGGACTAGGGAAGACTAGTCCGACATTTGAGGGGCTCCTACAAAGAGGAGGGGGTCAAACTATTCTCCAGAAGCACCAAAAGGCAAGGCAAGAAACAATGGAGGGAAACGAACCGAGGAGAGAAGCAACCAGGGGCCAAGGAGAGATTTCCTAATGGGGAAAGCGGTCCAACCCATGGAACAGCTTGTCTTCACGGGTTGTGGGTGCCCCGTCGCTGGAGGCTTCCAAAAAGAGACTGAGCTCCTATTTGTCTGAAATGATAGACGGTCTTTCCCGCTGAAGCAGAGGGTTGGACTAGAAGACCTCTGAGGTGCCTTTTGAATGGAGCGGAACAGAGCAGAACCAGCAAGTAATAGCTCATAGGTCATAATCATAGTTACAATCATTAATCATAAGTTACAATCAAAAAACGATAAATGATGAGAAACCAATAGGAACAGAACAGGAACAGAATCAGCAAGTAACAGGACGTAGGTCATAATCCCAGTCATTAATCACAAGTTACAAACAACAATTGATAAATCATAAGAAACCAATTGGAGAAGATAGTAGGAAAGATGAGAAGACGAGAAAAGGTAAGAATCCGGGCAGTGCTGGGGGAACTAAGTGTTCAGCAGTGATGGCACGGGAGGAAAAACCATATCTGGTTGTTTTGGCCTGTAGTGGCCTCCTGAGGGTAGTAGAAGTTGAAACGGTTTATGTCCAGGATGTGAGGGGTCTGTAAATATTTCCCCAGCCTTCCTTCTATTCTAATCCATGCGCTATAAAAGTCCTCAATGGAAGGCAGGCTGGTTGCTCTTGTTTTTTCTGCAGTCCTAACTATCCGTTGAAGTATCTCTCTGTTCTCTTTGGCTGCTGTGCCAAACCAGACGGTTATTGAGGTGCAAATGACAGACTCAATAATAATTCCTCTGTCAAACTGAATCAGCAGAATCCTTGGGCCGTCTGAGCTTTCTGAGCTGGGGCCGGAAGAACATTCTTGGTTGTGCCTTTTTAATGATGGCTCTAAATGTTAGGTGTCCATTTCAAGTCCTTGGAGATAATACAGTTAGTTCCTCTCATCCGTGTATGACGGATGCAAGGATTGGCCCAGAGGGGGGATTCAGCAGGTTCTGACCAGTTCTGGAGAACCGGTAGCGGAAATTTTTGAGTAGTTCGGGGAACCAGCAAATACCACCTGTGACTGGAGATTTTACCCTGCCACGCCTACCAAGCCACGCCTACAGAACCAGTACTAAAAACTTTTTTTGAATCCCATCACTGGTTTGGCCTTCAAATTGTTTTGTAACTTGGGTTAATAAACCGACATCCTGCAGAGCCAGGGGTGGGAGACCTGCGCCATCTTCTGGTCGGACAGAAGCACTGCATCCCATTTTTTTAAAATGCCTTTTATTTTTTAATTTATTAAACTTATTTACCACCCATCTTGCTACAAAGTGGCCCTTTCAAAGTCCACAAGGACTCAAGGCATCTCAGCCAGGAATGCTGATCTGTACTTCAAACATCCCACAAATTGTTGTGTGCCAGAAGTGGATAAAACCTCACAACAGGGGTGGGGGTGGGGGGAATCAGAAGCTGTGAATCTATTTGAAATATTGGAACCCTGTGAAAAAAAATTCAGTTCTGTTGTACCTTCAAATAGTCACTAATTGAATGGTTTTAAGTCGAGAACTACTTGTTTTACACCTGAATAATTTAAAGCTTCTTTATTGAGGTAAGGCTGCACTGAAACAAATCATGCCCTGAGCCAGGATTTCTCAATTTGTGCAACATTAAGATGTTGCATTCTTTTAATTCTGGGAGTTGAAGTCCACCCCTCTTAAAGTTTCCAAGGTTGAGAAATATTGCCAAACAAATGCTACACTGTGTGACACCACAAAAACTGTAGGCCCTGCATTCTGAGTCCCCATCAACGGTTGGGCGATCTCAGTGAATCCTTTCTCTGGCTTTTCCTAGGTGGAAATGCAGGGATCGGGAAGGCCACAGTTAGATGGTCAGCTTCCCTTAGATATCAAATTATAACATCTATCCCATTGTGACACTACAACGCCATATTATGGTGATTTTATTATGGTTTTATTCTAATTTATCTCGTCTATTGTATTGTCACCTATTAAGGGACGGCAGGCCCTTACCTGTCCGATTCTCCTCTCGCTTTGTCACGGCATGCCAGAATGACACGGATGCCTCTCCGAGCCAGATCCACCGCTGTGGCCTTCCCGATCCCAGAATTTCCACCTAGGAAAGGCCAGAGAAAGGATTAACTGAGATCGCCCAGCATCTATGGGGATCCAGGAGCCAGGTCTGCATTTGTGTGATTGCAGTTTTTGTGGTGTCCCACAGTGAAACATTTGTTTGGCAATATTTCTCGACCTTGGAAACTTTCACAGGAGTGGACTTCAACTCCCAAAATTAAAGGAATGCAATCTCTTAACGTTGCAAAGGTTGGGAAATCCTGGCTCAGGGCATGATTTGTTTCTGTGCAGCCTTACATCAATAAAGAAGTTTAAAATTATTCAGGTGTAATACAAGTAGTCCTCGATTTACAACCATTCATTTAGTGACTGTTTGAAGGTACAACAGAACTGATTTTTTTCCCACAGGGTTCCAATATTTCAAACATATTCACAGCTTCTGATTTTTTTTTTTTTTCCTGTTGTGAGGTTTTATCCACTTCTGGCACACAACAATCCGTGGGATGTTTGAAGTACAGATCAGCATTCCTGGCTGAGATGCCTTGAGTCCTTGTGGACTTTGAAAGGGCCACTTTGTAGCAAGATGGGTGGTAAATAAGTTTAATAAATTAAAAAATAAAAGGCATTTTTTAAAAAATGGGATGCAGTGCTTCTGTCAGACCAGAAGATGGCGCAGGTCTCCCACCCCTGGCTCTGCAGGATGTCGGTTTATTAACCCAAGTTACAAAACAATTTGAAGGCCAAACCAGTGGTGGGATTCAATTTTTTTTACTACTGGTTCTGTAGGCGTGGCTTGGTAGGCGTGGCAGGGTAAAATCTCCAGTCACAGGTGGTATTTGCTGGTTCCCCGAACTACTCAAAAATTTCCGCTACCAGTTCTCCAGAACTGGTCAGAACCTGCTGAATCCCCCCTCTGGGCCAATCCTTGCATCCGTCAAACACGGATGAGAGCAACTAACTCTATTCTCTCCAAGGACTTGAAATGGACACCTAACATTAGAAGCTTTTAGTGGGAAGGGACTTGCTTGTTTCCCACTTCACAAGTTAAACAATAAATGGCTCCAATGCAGGAAGCTTCTCTCCAGCCTGGGGGGGACACACGACTACAGCCCGTGGGGCAGCCAAAGCTGAAGCCGGGGACTAAGAGAAGTGACCCCGGCCCCCATGGAAAACGAGCCCCGGGCAGCCTGAAAAGCCGGTTTGCAGCCGCCTCCTGTGCCAAAGAACTGGCAGGAATTGTGGCCGATATGAGAGCAAAGGTCCAGTATCTCAGGGGCTGCCCCCAAAGAAGAGGCCGGACAAGGAGCAACGGAGGGAAACCCATCAAGGAGAGAAGCAACCTGGAGCTAAGGAGAAAGTGAAAACAACTAGCCAGTGGAACTGCTGGCAACCAGAAGTTGTGGGGGCTCCATCACTGGAGGCTTTGCCGAAAAGATTGGGTGCCATTTGTCTGGAAGGGTGAGAGATTCCAACTTGGGAACTTTAACACTTGTGGACTTCAACTCCCAGAATTCCCCATAGCTGCCTGGTTGGGTTCCCAAGGTTGGACACCCCTGGTATAGGGTCTCCTCCAGGAGCAGGTGGGTTGGACTGGAAGAACTTCAAGGTCCCTTCCAACTCTGTTATTCTATCCGTCCTTCCCTGAAAATAAAAAATCCAATATTTACATAAATATTTATAATATCTACGTACAAGCCATGCCCAGCCAGTCACATGTCCACCAAACCACATCCACAAATTAGGCCACGCCCATAGAACCAGTAAAAAAATTTGAATCCCACCCCTGCCTCTGTGTGTTTGTGTGTGTGTGTGTGTGAGGGAGAGAGAGGGGGAGGGAAAGAGAAGTTAGATCTCTCTCTCTCTCTCTCTCCAACCAACGTCAGCAAGCCACCATCAGTCAAAATTCATATTAGTGGTCCCCGGGATTTAAAATTATGAGTTTGGTGGTCCCTGAGGTCCAAAAGGTTGGCGACCCCTGACCTAGACCTTTGCTCGGTCTTATCTTCTTGGCCACAAGCCCAGGTTCTCAATTCAGTTTGGTATTTCTGTTAACGAGCCTTAATAGCTTTTGGCAATATGTCCAGATTCTATCAGTTCAAGCGGTTTTTTGCTTCAGGCCTTTGAACAGGGAGACCTGTGTTTGTGCTATTTTATGGAGGTTTCTGGCACTGTTTTGGTGAAGTGTCTCTGTGTTAGTGGAGGAACTTCCTACACACCTATGGCAATGCCGTATTTTCCTGCTTTTATACTGGCCCAAATGCATTCAGGATGGTTTTCATCCCTGTTGTGTTCTATTCCTGTAGAGATGTAGTTATTTCTTATACGTAGTGCAACTCTATATCCTCTTTTATTAGATCTGTTTCTTTTAAATAATTTAAATATCCCTCTAGCTTTTTATCCCATTCATGGGTTTTGTCCTACCACATTTCCGTAATGGCAACAATGTCATATCTGCCCTCATTTACCTGAATTTCTAGTTCACCCGGTTTATTTCTCAGACTTTGTGTATTGGTCTGTACACATTGGAGCCCTTTTTGACTGACCCTGTGTCAGCTTTCTGCATAACCTGTTTTGTGCCTTAGTTCCACTACTTCCTTACCACCTATTTGATTAGTGCACACGGTATGGCCCCCAAAGGTTGATTTTCCGTGAAAGCAAGGTTGATATGCTTAACATCCATGTTAGAAGACTCTCAAGGTCCATTCCAACTAGAATTGGGAAGGAAGGCCTGGGGGATAAATGGATAAATTAGGGGAAAAACAGTCCCCCTCCCCATTTTTCCTAGTTTTTCCCCCATGCCTTCCTATCTCTAGTTCCAACTCTGTTATTCCGTTAGGGATTTCCTGACAGTGAGAACAAGGAATCAACGGAATAGCTCAGCTCCGTCGCTCTTGGTCTTCATTTGTCTGCAAGGGTATAAGGACTCTCGCTTTGGGGCTGGGGCTGGACTAGAAGACCTCTAAGGTCACTTCCAACACTGTTATTCTGTTAAGATTCTCTTCCTTCCTCCCACCCTCTTGATCCCCTCCCCCCAAGCAACCTGCAGCTGGAACCTGATTGGACCAGTGTCTCCACTGCCCAGCAACTAATGACAAGCAAGGATCTGCCATTATGCCAGGGTGTAAACACACATGGAGTGGAAGGGGTGCTCCGTTTATCTGCAAACAAGCTGAGATGCTGGCAGTGAAACTGTGCCCCTTGATACGGACGCTGCCTGCAGACAGGGCTCTTACTTGGGCTTATTTGATCCCCCTCCCCCGTCAAGTGCACATGTCTGGCCTTCCTTGGGAAGAAGGCTGCTTTCTTTGACTATTATGAGGGCCAAATTGATCTAGTGGTGAAGGCGCCAGGTTTCTACCAGGAGACTGTGAATTCTAGTTCCACCTTAGACAGAAAGCCTGCTGGGTGACTTTGGGCCAATCACCAAGAGGCCATGAGTTTTAGTCCTGCCTTAGGCATGAAAGCCGGGTGGGTTAATTTTGGGCCAGTCACCAGGAGTCGGTGAGTTCTAGTCCCACTTTAGGCATGTCAGGGTTCCGATGGATGCCCTAATTAATTCTTGAGCCTTGAGCCAAGTTTCCAAAGAAATCCAATTATTTATTAGGAGCAACATGTCAGCACTTTCCCAAGTGCAGTTGGCTCTGCCCCATGTAATTTACTGCCCACCTATGACCCTATCTCCCCCCCTCCTCCCAGGGGGTGTCATAAATCACTCTCTCCAACCGGAGTACTTTCTGGGTTGTAGAAAACACGCCTCTCCAGCTTACTTTAGTAACCTGGGATACAATCTGGAGAAAGGTATGCGTAGAATGAGCTTCTGGTCATAGCAACTGAGTTTCTCCATCAGTCCTCCCTCCTCCTGCCTATGGCAACTCAAGAGCAGGCCAGGAATGCTTTACGAGTTTTCAAAAGCGTGCTGGGTGACTTTGGGCTAATCACCAGGAGACCATGAGTTCTAGTCCCACTTTAGGCATCAAAGCAAAGGTAGTCCCAACAGTTGTCTTGGGTGCCATCCCTAAACATCTGGAGCACCACTTGAGATCTATTGTCAAAGGAAGGAAGGAAGGAAGGAAGGAAGGAAGGAAGGAAGGAAGGAAGGAAGGAAGGAAGGAAGGAAGGAAGGAAGGATACCACAATACCACAGACAATACTGCTACCCTTCAAAAAGATCTTGACTATGTATCAGAATGGTCAAACAAATGGCAACTTCAAATTTTTCGAAAGAAGAGAAATGGAGATAGAAAAAGAGAATATTTTAACTGAATTTGAAGAGGACCAAATGGGAATGGGAAAAGAAGAAGGCACAATAGGTGGACAAGTGGAGACCAAAGAACACCGTGAAGTAAGATCCACGAGAGCTGTTAGACCTAAATATAAAGCATAATCATGGAGGAAAAAAAAAGTGATTCCCATGAATATAAATGGACTGAATTCAGCTACCAAAAGAAGAAAAACTTTTCACAAATTAGAGAAGCTAAAATTTGATATAATTTGCCTACAAGAAGTACACATTAAAAAACAACACGAACAATTACTGGCACGATCAAAATTAGGGAAAATATTTACTTCTCTGACTCACTGTAAGAAAAGAGGAGTGGTTTTGTACATTAAAGAAACCATTCCAGCAAAACTGATTTATACTGATGAAGACGGAAGAGTATTAATGGTTGAAATAGTGGATAATAATACAAAAACACTCTTGGTTGCAATTTATGCCCCGAATGATAAACAAGAAGAATTCTATAAAAAATTACACATGAAAATAATTGAACTGGACTATGCTAATATACTTTTTTTTTTTAAACAAACTTTATTAATTTTTTTAACACACACAAACAAAACATAGGATGCAGTGACATAAAATATCTTTTCTAGAAGAAACAAATAAACCATCTTATTTGAAAAGAAGATAATTCCAAATTAAAACACTTCTATATATATATTTATCTTGTAATCAACTTCATATCTTTTCAAAACTTTTCTTTATTACTCCCTTTCCTTCTATTTAATCATATTTCTTCTGCCTTAAAAATATATACTCATTGAATATATTTTCATTAGTATTCTTCCACATCCTATCAGACTTAAACAAACATTACACAAAATATAAATACACAAAGCTTCTTTTTGAAAGGTGGCTTACCCCGAGTTAACTCTTTTTATACAGACATCAATCAAAATTTATACTCACTTTATATTCTATCTCATATCTTATTTAGCATTCTCTAATTTTCCATATATTTTCTCTCTCCTACTCATTCTTTTAATTCTGTTTTATTTATTCTGCATCTTTGGTCCATTCTTTCAATCACCTACTTTCCTTTCTATCTAATACAATATTTCTCCTGTAAACCCAAATTGAAGTATGACAACTTTTTATCTTCCTCCTAAATAACACTTGAAATAAAACATATTTTCCGTGCTGATTCTGCTCCGTACATTCAAAGTATTACATTTCAAAATAATAAAACAAACAAATAATATTGAGTTTGATAAGTAATAATAAAACTAAAAACAAGTAAGAAAAGAAATATTAAATTTATAATATAATAAAAACAATGTTTCATAGGAAATTAAATTCTATTATTAATTAATATTTCATAAGAAATTAAACTCTATAATTAAATCATGGCTTCCCTTTAATACATTTTTAAATCATATAATATTCTAATTTTCTAACTCAGCTTCAAATACTAATATCTACAATGCATTCTTATGTACTTTTGCAGAATCATTTTTTTAAAAAAAAAAATTTCTCACCCCTTATCTCTAAAAGAAAAATTCATTTTTTAGCATCTTATTAAAAGCCTTTATGACTTCTCTTTCCTTTTCCCCTTTCTTTCTTCTCCATTCTAACTTTTTGTCCCCCCCATCTCTCCAATTTCACTCTCTTACTTCCCTCTCTGTTGTATTTCTCTTTTCTGTTGCTTTCTGACATCATATCGCTTTTTCATCTCATTTTTCTTTTTCTTGGTTGCTTTTTTAAGTTCTAAGTTCATCTTTTCCTTGCCCCCCTTCCGCTTTTCTTCCTCCACTAAGTGCGTATGTCCATTAAAGATGGCTTCTTCTCCTTCATCGTTGTGGGTAGAAATCGCCATTTCCAAAAATGAAAGATAGGTCCAGAAGAGCCCTTATCTTCTTTTTTCAGTCTTTGAAATTCCATTTATAATCCTTCAAAAGATGATGCCATTTTTTCTTTCTTTCTTTTTTAACGCAACCCTAATGTCTTTAATCCCCCCCCTTTTTTTAAACAAGCTTTCACAGGAATCTCAAAGTCACAAAGCAAACCAAATCAGAGCAAACAGTTTCATTTAGCACTTTCTTCTTTGTACCTTTTCACCTCCTTCAGGGTAAAATTCAAATACACACTTCCAAGATGATCTTCTAGAAGTCTTAGTCTTTTAATAATCCTTTATCCCTTGGCTTTAAGTTTCAAAGTAAATTACCTTCGGTGCCCAAGTAGATTTTCCAGATCTCCGTCTGTTGTTTCTATGGGGAGGGAGAATAAATAAAAAGCTTCCCCTCCAGCTTTCACCGCAGCTTTCCGAACTTCTTTGGGAAACAATATATCCTCAGGCAATTCAGTTTACAGGATATTTAAGAGTTGTTAATTATCTCGGCTCAGCCAGCCTTTTCATTTCTCCAGCTTCCTCCAGCACAAATCTTACCCGGCTGCAGGCTTCTTTGTGACGGCCATCACTGACCGCCGCTCCACCACCTTGGGAAAAAGGGGTTTTTCCGGCTGGGGAGGGGGTCTGCGACACCCCCAAACCCCTGTCCGGATCCCCTCTCTCTTCGGCTGCCTCTACAGGGCAGCCATATCCCCCAGACCCATTTGGATCGGGGGCACCTTGGCAGCAAGCGCAGCAGGAATCGTGAGCTGTCGCGAATTCCTGCTGCCACCGAAGCCATGCAACCGGAAGGGGCGACTATGCTAATATACTTATGATGGGAGATTTCAATGGAATTGTAGACAATAAACTGGACTATACAGCAAAAGCAACACGACAAAATAGGAAGACTCTCCCTAAATCCTTTTTTAAAATGACAGATGAATTAAATTTAAAAGATATATGGAGAGAAAGAAATGCTAAAATTCAACAATATACTTTTTATTCAAATAGACATTTATCATGGTCCAGAATAGATATGATTTGGACATCAACAGAATTATTATCCAATATTCAAGAAATAAATATTGAAACAAGTACATGGGCAGACCACAATCCAATGACAATTAAATGGAAAGGACAAAAAAGAAGATCTAGATGGACATTAAATAATACTATTTTAAAGAAAAAAAAGTTTACACAATGGATGGAAAAAGAATTGGCCTTCTTCTTTAACGAAAACAAAAAAGAAGATACTTCAATACAGAATGTTTGGGATACAATGAAGGCATATGCAAGAGGATTAATAATAGACTATACAAAGAAAAAGAACATTAGGAAGAGGCAAATGATTAAAGCTCTAGAAGATGACCATAAAAAACTGGAAAAAGAATTACAGAAAACGCCACAGAAAAAAGATATTAAACTTAAAATGGACATAATCAAACATAAAATGGATCAAGTAGAGAAAGAAGAACTGGCACAAAAAATTAGAAGTGCTAAACAGAACTATTTTGAAGATGCAAATAGGCCAGGTAGATGGTTAGCATATAAATTGAGAAAAGAGAAAGAATCAAGGAAAATATTACAGTTAATAGACGATCAAGGTCAAATTTGTTATGGTAATAAGGAGAAAAAAGGCAATCATTCGAGATTTCTATGGACAATTATATAAACAGGAGGATTTTGATGAGGAAAAAATTAAACAGTTTTTACAAAATGCTAACCTACCTAAGATACCTGATGAAACTGGGAAAATGTTAGAAAGTGCTATAACAATGATGGAATTAACCGAAGCACTTAACAGACAGAACAATGGAAAAGCACCAGGACCAGATGGCCTCCTGGCAGAATTTTATAAAACATTACAAGAATCGTTGAGCACTTCACTGTTAGAAGTTATGAATGAAGTTATGATAAATAAGAAAATACCTAAAACATGGTCAGAAGCTTATATTACACTTATCCCAAAAGAAGGGGTTGACCCACTACAAATTAAGAACTATAGACCTATTTCCTTATTGAATGCAGACTATAAAATCTTTGCTTCAATCTTGGCAGAAAGGCTTAAAAAATACTTAAACAACTTTATTCACCCTGATCAGAATGGATTTTTACCAAAGAGACAAATTAAAGACAATATGAGGGTAATCCTGGACACATTGGAATATTATGAGGCGCACCCTGAAAAACAAATGGCTTTGATATTCTTAGATGCCCAAAAGGCATTTGATAATGTGAATTGGAGATTTATGTTATTATTATTGGAACAGATGGGCTTTGCTAGAAAATTTATCCAAGCAATAGAAGTCATATATTATAAGCAAACGGCAAAAGTAATGATAGATGGAGAATTTACAGACTCTATTAATATTTAAAAAGGTGCAAGACAAGGATGCCCATTATCTCCTTTGTTATTTGTACTGACCTTGGAAGTGTTAAATAGAAATATTAGAGAGGATACAAACATAAAAGGAATGAAAGTTAAAAAGGAGGAATTTAAATTGCAAGCCTTTGAGGACGACTTGGTCTTTATTTTGGAAGACCCTCTAGAGACAGCTTTAAAACTATTGGAAAAGATAGAGATGTATGGTGAGATGGCTGGCTTGAAAATAAATAAAGACAAAACAAAGATTCTGACAAAGAACATGCTATTAAGACAAAGAGAAGAGCTGGCAGACCTATTGAAAATTCAAGTTACGAACAAAGTTAAATATTTGGGGATATATTTGACGTCAAGATGTACTACATTGAAAGAGAATAACTATATTAAACTTAAACAGCAGATAGCATCCGATCTGAAAAAATGGGAAAACCTACAATTGTCATTGATAGGTAGAATTTCAACAATTAAGATGAATATTTTACCCAGAATTTTATATTTGTTCCAAACAATACCAATTAGGTTAGGTAAGGATTACTTTGAAGAACTAAATAAAATTGTGTTGAAGTATATATGGCAAGGTAAGAAAGCGAGAATAAAATTAAAACTCTTACAAGATGCTAGAATTAGAGGAGGATTTGGCCTTCCTAATTGGGAGTTGTATTATCAAGCTGCAAATTTAATGTGGGCTAAAGAATGGATAACGTTAAGAAAGACTAGATTGTTGGCATTAGAAGGACATGATTTATTATTGGGTTGGCATGCTTTTCTATGGTATAAGGGAACTAAATCACAGGGTTACTTTAGAAGGCATTATATACGGGAATCGTTATGGTTGAATTGGGAGAAAATTAAGAAACAATGTTATTTGAAAATCCCAGTTTGGTTATCAACTACTGAAGCTTTTTCTTATCCTATAACCTATAAGAAGGAACAAACAGTTAGATATGGGGAAATACTGGATGAAAAGGGTGAACTTAAAACGATGCAAAATTTAGAAGAACAAGGTATAAAGATGAATTGGTTTTCATATGCGCAAATACATTCAAGGTATCTTAAAGATTCTAAAATGGAAGGATTTTATGATAAATTGACTGATTTAGATAGGATTTTGACAGGTACTGATGAAAAAGTGATCAAAATATTATATAGTTATTTGTTGGAAATTAAATTAGAGGAAGAACAAGTTAAAGAAACAATGATTGCTTGGGGGAAGAATTTTGGATATGGGATTGATTTAGAGAAATGGCAAAAATTGTGGTCGTAAAATTACAAAATGATAATGTCAACAGCATATAAAGAAAATTTGTATAAGATGTTTTATAGGTGGCACTTTCCCCGACAAGAATTGCAAGAATGTTCAAGAACAAATCTGAAAAATGCTGGAAATGTCATCAGATTCCTGGCTCATATTACCATATGTGGTGGACTTGTGAGGAGGCCAGGAAATACTGGACTAGAATTCGCATATGGTTGGAAAAAATGACAAAGAAACATATAGATTTGAAACCAGAGATTTTTTTATTGGGAATCTTACCTGATACATATAATAAAAACTTAAAGTATTTGATTGTAAATGTATTAACAGCGGCTAGGATTGTATTTGCTAAAAATTGGAAGAGTGAGAAAATACCATTAGAGGAAGAAATTATTAAGAAAATATTGGAATGTGCTGAAATGAGTAGATTGACATTTGAAATTAGAGAACAAGAAGATAAACAATTTTATGAAGTTTGGGATCTTTTTTATCAATGGTTAGATAATACAATATAATAATAGAATATTTAGAAACCTAGGAAATAACGAATATACATTTTTTCTTGGTTTTGATAACATTTTTAGAATATTTTATTAAGATAGAATTGGTATGATTTTATGATCTGTTATAAAATAAATTAACTAAATTATAGTTATCTCGCTTAAGTATGAATTAGTTAAATTATAGTCAAATGATTGTTTAATAATGATATTAGGATATATAATTGTTGATTGATAATATGAGTTATTATGTAACATAATTATTATGATGACTATGAAATGGATGCACAGAAAGGAGTGGTAAACCAACCGATACACTGTCTGTAAATTTATGAAGAATGATGATGTTTTTATGTTATGTCTTATGTTTTATGTGTTTTTGTTTGTCGTTAAAATCAATAAAACTTTTAACAAAAAAAAAAGACTTGAAAAAACAACCAAAAAAGAGAAAAATGAGGTGAAAGGTGAATACAAGGTTAGAAAACAACAGAAAGGGGGAAAGCAGAAGAAGAAAAGGGAGGTGGAGAGACAAAGGGGTAAAAAGGGCAAGGAGAAGAATAAGCAAGGGAGAAAGGAAGGGATGAGAAGCCTTAATGGTGGGAAGCAAGATGTAAAGAAACAAAATTCATTTAGAGACAATGGGTAAACTTAATTGAAAAAGGGATTCTGTAAAGGTACATAAGGTTGTGTTTTTATATGTGTATTTAGAATAAAATGCTTAAGATATAAATGAGTATTAATATCTATGATTAGTTTTTTAATGGCATTGATAGTGGTTTTAACTACATTATATACCTATAAATTTGTTCCTTTGTTGTTGTTGTTTTTTCTTATAAAATACATTGTGTAACTTTAGAATGTACTAAACAGAATCCCAATACAAGTTATGTGTTATATTAAGTATTATTAAGTTAGGGGAAAGAGTTAAAGGCGTCATACTCCAATCAGTGTACAGGAGAAGTTTTGTTTAAAGAGAAAAGACGAATGGATAGCTGGAAATAGAACAGACAAAGAATGATAAGTATTATGATTTGAACTGAGATGAGATAAATAAAATAAAACTAAGAAAGTTAAAAGAGGGGAGAAGCTATATAGAAAATTGAAAATGGTAATAAGATATGAAATGGTATATAAAATGAATATGATTTTTGAATTTGTGTCTGTACGAAGAGTTTTAACCCGGGACCAAGCAACTTTCAGAAAAGATGTTTTATGTTTTTATGTTTTATGTTTTGTTTGTTTGTGTATTGTCCTTGAAAAGCAATAAAAATTTTATTAACAAGAAATATAATTTGAATAATAGAATGAAAGGGAGAAATAAAGAGATGTTGGGATAAGATATGAAGTTGAACAGATAACGTAAATATATATATTAAATTGTGCTTGTATGGAAATGTGATAATTTGGAATTATTCTGTCTCTAAATAGGATGTTCTATTGGTTTTTTCAGAAAAGATCTTTCATGTTATTATATTCTATGCTTTGTTTGTTTGTGTATTGTTTTGTAAAAACTAATAAAATTTGTTTAAAAAAAAGAAAAGAAAACGAGGTTGCCCATGGTTAACATCTACAATCGTGAAGGGGGGGGCATAGCAGAAGGCCCCCCCTACCCCCACCCCAGCCATTCCAGACCCTCGGATGGCACAGGAACAATCCTGCCCCTATTTCAGGCCACGATAACTGGCGTTCTGGCTGCCAGGATCCTCTGTGCCCAGAATGGGCTGGAAGACACCAGACCAAGAGAGAAAGGGCGTTGGTACTTACCTGATACGCCCGTTCTCTGTGAGCTGTGAAGAGCATCCAGAAGTGGGAGGCGCCTTCTGGAAAGGCTGGGCTTAAAACTCCAGGATGCTCCTCCTCCTCCATGGGACATGCCCCCAGCGTCCCCCCAGCTTTGCGAAGACTGAGTGCCAAAGTCCGGAACTCATCACCTAATCTAGATCCCTGACTGGAACGGAACCCCACCAGACGGAAAGAAATGGGTGGGGCTGGATGCTCTTCACAGCTCACAGAGAACAGGCGTATCAGGTAAGTACCAACGCCCTTTCTCCCATGAGCTGTTCAGAGCATCCAGAAGTGGGACATACCAAAGCTTGGCCTGTCCTTAGGGAGGGATTCTGTCTGGATCGAAATCCACTCCTAAACTCTGTGGACCCTCTGCAGGACTCTTCTGCCAAATGAAGCGTCCGCTGAGGTGTAGACATCAATTTTATAATTTCTGACAAAGGGCGATGGTGAAACCCAAGTTGCCGCTCTGCAAATTTCATCTATGGAAGCCCGTGTGGCCCATGCTGCTGATGTTGCCGCACTCCTTGTTGAGTGGGCTGTAATGCCCTTAGGAACTGAGATGGACTGGCATTCGTGGTGGCTCTCAACCATCTACCAATGGTCGTCACGACACCTTGTGTCCTAAAGTGGATGGGTTGAAGGATAGGAATAGAGCCTCAGATTTTCGAAATGCCGCCATGCGGTCTAGATAGATGCTTAATGCCCTTCGAACATCAAGTCGATGCCATTGATGCTCCAGTCTATGAGATGATTTCAGACAAAAATTTGGAAGCACCAACTCCTGCGCTCTGTGGAAGACTGAATTTACTTTAGGGGTAAATGATGGATCCAATCTGAGAACCACTCTGTCCGCATGAAACACGCACAGGTCCTTTCTCATCCACAATGCTGCCAATTCGAAATCCTCCTTGCTGATGTGATCGCAATTAAGAAGACCACCTTATATGTCAGGAATTTGAGACTAGCGGTTCTTAAAGGCTCGAACGGGCCAGTTGTAAGTGCGATTAACACCTTGCTGAGCTCCCAAGTGGGATAGCAGTGAATTACAGGAGGTTGTAAGTTTGCAGCACCCTTAAGAAAGCTGCGGACATGTGGATGGTGCGCTATGGAACGAAGGTCACCCTAGGATATCACCGAGGCTAAGGCCGCCACCTGTCTGCGTAAAGTATTCGGAGATAGGCCATTGGTCAACCCCTCCTGTAAAAAGTCCAATAATTGTCCTATTGATGAGGCGGTTGGGTCGATCTTAGACCCCCAGCACCAGCGACAGGAAGCGGACCATGTGGCCTCGTATATACGATTTGTTGAGGACCGTCTGGATGCTTGTATGGTGGCAATGGCATCCTCTGAAATCTGTTGGGTCCTTAAATGGTTCTGCTCAACCTCCATACGGCTAGGCTGAGCCATTGTGGGTCCGGGTGAAGTACCGACCCTTGCGAGAGGGAAACCCTCGACGGTGAAATTTTCCAAGGTTGTTCTCTCGACGGGTCCTGTAAGTCCGCGAACCACGTTCGCCTGGGCCAGTAAGGGGCGACCAATATCAATTCCGCTCGTTCCTCCAATAACTTCTGGATCAACCTGGGTATTACAGGGAGTGGAGAAACTCATATAGAAGTCCGGGAGGCCACTGACATCGCAGGGCGTTGGACGGCCTCCGCCCCTGAGTCGGGTACCTTGAAATATACCAGGGCAATTGGGCATTGATGGGAGAGGCAAATAGATCGATCACCGGTTGCCCAAACCTCCGCACTGCTACCTGGAAGACAGACAGGTGTAGGCGCCACTCTGTCTGATCTATCGTGGCCCTGCTGAGCCAGTCCGCTTGTGTGTTTAAGGCCCCTGCTATGTGCTCTGCCTTGAGCGAAAACAGATGGGTCTCGGCCCACTTGAACAACCTGGATCAGAAGTTTGGAGTAGGTACCCCCCCTGTCTGTTTACATGGGCCTTGGTTGTGATATTGTCTGTCAAGACCAGAACGTGGCGTGATTGGAAAAGGGGTAGAAAACTGCGTAACACCAGATGAACTGCTCGCAGCTCCAACAGGTTGATGCTTTGTGATTGTTTGGAAATAGTCCAACTTCCCTGTGCAGTGTGGGATTGGAAGTGAGCTCCCCATCCTACCAGGCTGGTATCGGTTGTGATCGTTGCCCTGCAAGGTTCCTTGAAAGGACACCCCTTGTTTATTGTGTTTTCCGACCACCAGCAGAACGATCGGAGAACATTGTGCGGTACCTTTGTCCGGACGTTGGAAGTGGCTCTTCCGGATCGCTGGAAAGGTAGCAGGAACCATTGCAGATCTCTAGAATGGAATCGAGCCCAAGGCACAATGGAAATACAAGAAATCAGTTTCCCTAACAGTTGAGACAGAACTGCCAGGGAAACCCTCTTTAAGGCTCTGATCTCTCTGGCCAAAGACTGGATACTGTTCCACCTGTCCTGAGAGAGAAAGACCTTGCTGTCACCCCCTTCCTAAGAGGGTCTGTAGGGGGGCGTGCATAAGCGCACCAATCATGCCTACCGTCCCTGTCCTATTGTTTCTTTTATTTTTCTTATATGTATCCATGTATTCATAACTATGTTTTTACTTATACCTATTATCTTGTAAGCAATTGACAAGTAAAAATAAAATAAAAAATAAAAAAAATAAACATGAAACTGTGGGTGAACCTGTGAAGAAATATAGAGGAAAAAGATCAGTGTTTAGTGATGCTTCTTTTGCAGAATGTGATGATATGTAAGTTGTGTTTCAGCTGTTGGAAGCTTAAGAAAATGGCTTGACGGTAATTCTCAGGTGTAATGGTGATCAAAGGTGATCAAAAGAAAAACGGTGGGTTGTTATATATGGAACTTTGCCATATACACCTGAGAACATAAAGAGCAAGACCGAAGCCGTATTTGTTCTCTGTGTGACCTGTTAGAGATCAGAACGGCTATGAAACTTGTTTTGCTGATGTCCTGTCTGGTTGTGAAATCATTCATTCTTGGCTTGGGTTAATAAGAAGGTCATCTTGACGTTATAGGGATATTAATGATCACTTGTGTCACTGGAGAAACACAGGCAATCTGACTAGAATGAGAACGTTGGGAGTTTTCCATGGACAGATGGGATTGTCTTAGGAGTTGTATAACTTCTATATGTGGAAAACAGGAAGTGTTATGTAGCCATGTGATTTGATAAACCTATATAAGCTGCATTCACTAAACGGAAGCGTCTCTTTTCTCCTAAACATGGTTGGTTTGGGAGTTGGGGGTCCGATACTGCAGTCTCTTCCCTATGGATCAGATTATCAAAGTCTGTTGATTTATTTTTATGCAAATCTCACACTGAGCAACTCTCCATGACAAACCCCACAATACTTTTCCCATTTTTTACATTCTTGGGAATTCAATGCTTGTCTCAGCCACATCACCACCCAGAGTCCCTGCAGTTTGATGTCTGAGTTTAATCGGATGCTCACTTTCGGCTACCTCAAACTCCATCTCTGTCTCTTCCCATCTTTTTTTTTTTTTAAAAAAAGCTTTATTGATTATACAACTAAATGCCGTTTTCCACTCATCTCCCTCCTTTTTGTGGACTCGGTAGTAGGGTTCTCTCAGACCTAACTCAGTAGAGATTTTGCCTTTGGACAGGTGATTTAGCAAATGCTTCATTAAGGGGGGGGGTACGTGTTTTGTATGCACACCCCATTCACACCCCCAAAATCCACACATAACCTGAGATCGCCATCTTCTCTTTAAATAATACTGGCACCGCCAACCTAGACTTTGCTGGTCTGATGAGCCCTTCTGGCTAAGTTGGTATCAATGTATTTCCTCAACTCGGTCACCTCAGCTGGTGTCATGGAGTACGTCTTAGGTTTAGGCAGCTTTGCCCTTGGTTCTACTTCGATGGCACAATCCGTGGCTCGATGAGGGGGGAGGACGTTGCACTCCTCCTCACTAAAAGCCTCAGCCAAGTCTCTGTAATAGCTAGCAGTCAGCACGGGTTTGTTAAGAACAGATCATGCCAAACCAATCTTATTTCATTCTTCAACACAGTGACTAAATTAGTAGACCAGCAAAATACTGTGGACATAATATATTTAGATTTCAGCAAGGCATTCGAAAAGTAGACCACCACCTACTTCTTAGTAAGCTAGAAAAAAGTGGGATATATAGCACCACCACTAGATGGACTCGGAACTGGCTGGCAAACCGTACTCAACGAGTAGTCCTTAATGGGTCGAAGTCTACCTGGAGGGAAGGAAGCAGTGGGGTGCCACAAGGTTCCGTCTTAGGCCCAGGACTCTTCCATATCTTCATTAATGATTTAGATGAGGGAATAGAAAGGGAACTTACCAAATTTGCAGATGATACTAAGCTGGCAGGAATAGGTAACACCCAAGAAGATAAGCTCAAGATCCAGAGGGATCTTGACAGACTAGAACAATGGGCCATATCTAATAAAATGAAATTCAATATAGAGAAAAGTAAAGTCCTACACTTAGGCAAGGAAAACCAAAAGTACACATATAGACTGGATGAAACCAGGCTCAATAGCAGGAACTGGGAGGGGGATCTTGGAGTCTTAGTGGACAACCAGCTAAATAGGAGCCAATGTTTTGCAGCAGCAGCCAAAAAAGCTAATGCAATCCTAAACTGCATTAACAGAGGGATACAATCGAGATCAAGGGAGGTACTAATACCACTCTATAAAGCCTTAGTAAGGCCACACCTAGAGTCGTGCATCCAGTTTTGGTCACGACACTATAGAAAAGATGTTGAGGCTCTAGAAAAAGTGCAGAGAAGAGCAACCAGGATGATTAGGGGACTGGAGGCTCAAACATACAATGAACGGTTGCGGGAACTGGGTTTGGCTAATCTAGTAAAGAGAAGGACCAGGGGAGACAGGAGAGCATCTTCCAATATTTGAGGGGCTGCCACAGGGAGGAGGAGTGGGTCAAGCTGTTTTCTAAAGCTCCTATAGGCCAGACAAGGAATAATGGATGGAAACTGAACAAGGAGAGATTTAACCTGAAAATAAGGAGAAACTTTCTGACAGTGAGAACAATCAACCAATGGAACAGCTTGTCCTCGGAAGTTGTGGGAGCGCCATCAGTTTCGACTTTCAAGAAGAGATTGGACTGCCATTTGTCAGAAATGGTGTAGGGTCTCCCGCTTGGGCGGGGGGTTGGACTAGATGACCTACAAGGTCCCTTCCAACTCTGATTATCTGTATCTGTATTCTTTAGGAACCTGGGGCTCGCCTGACGGAGCGTCTGAAGTGGTAGCTGCTGCTTTGGGTGTGGGCCCCTGTTGGGTGGCAGTCTTTTTTCAGGAGGGACCAGGAGCTGCGGGCCAATGCCGATTATGATTTTCTGGTACCCATCTTCCCATTTAATGGTAGGGGCCCAATTGGTTGAGCCAAGCAAGTCCCAATATGACAGATTGTGACACTTTTGGAGCTACTATAAATCATATGAGTTCACGATGCCTGCCCATTTCTAATCTAATCCGTTCTGCAATCTGGGTGGCTGTGGGACTCTTCTAATTAATGTTTCACCTACCTGTTCAAACTTGATGGGCGTTTTAGGGTGCTAGTCTTTATCCCTAATTGCTCAATGATAAGGGAGCCCAATCAGGCATCTGGAACATCCTGTATCTATTACTGCTTTTAACTCCCAAACTTACCCCCAGTCTCAGGCACCACCAACTTCACTTTGATTGTATTGAAGGAAAAGTGAAGTCTATTGCGAAAAGTGAAAATGTTTTTCTGGAATTAATGAGAGTAGCTTTGAACAGTTTTTCTTTTCGTATGAAAGGAGAGACTACAGTTACAGACACCATGTCTACTTGTTTTGTAGGAGTTTCAGTGCCAGTAAAGATTTTTGATGGCAGAGTTTAGGATTATTATACATCCTGATGCTTATGTTTTGTATAAATTGCCAACTAAATGGAAAAAAGTAGAAGTTGGTCATTGAAGTTAAGACAGTTTTTCCAGCTTATGATTGATTGTGTTAAGTAAAAACATCCAGAGAGAGAAAAAGCATGACAAAACAATTTATACATATTTGCCTACTGAATAAGTTTTTTTTTTTTTTCATTGTACAGAGGTTGAAGACGTAGGTGGAATAAAACATGTGTTGCATTTACCTACAGGTTGGTTTATGTTGTGTGGAGTATATGCATTTATACCAATTAATACAACGGGTGTTCAATTGGTCGTTTAATGACTGTTATGGCAACTGCTCATGCTAAGAATATAAACAAAGACATCAAATTATATTATGAGGTGCTGAACATACTGCTACCCTTCAAAAAGACCTTGACTATGGATCAGAATGGTCAAACAAATGGCAACTTCAAATCTCAACAAATAAATGCTCTGTCTTACATATATTGGCAAAAAAAAATCAGAAAATAAAATACAGGCTGAATAGTCAAGACCTTGTTGATGATCCAAACTCTGTCAAGGATCTTGGAGTACTCATCTCTTATGACCTAAGTGCTAGAGCCCACTGTAATTGCACCAAACCTGATTGCAGGAAATACGACTTCAGCAACAGAGTGGTCAACGTCTGGAATACTCTACCTGATTCTGTAGTTATCAGTATTGGTGACATATTTACAAATACATCTTGTTGCGAGTATATAATTACTACCTCTTTCACATTTTATGATGTTTATTAATATATTTTCTATTTTTGTTCTATCCAGTCATACCAGCATTCCCAGCTTCTATAATATTCTGATTTCTTTTTCCTTAAGTGCTAAGGTTAATTTATCCATCTCTGCACATTTTCTGAATGACCATTTCCTCTGTTGGAATATCTGTTTGTTTCCAACACTGTGCAAAGGTTATTCTGGCTGCAGTAAGAATGTGCAGTATTATACATTTGACTTTTTAGAAATGTGTCTATTAAATATCCCCAGTAAGAATAATTCTGGTTTTAATTCAATTTGCTCCACCGTTATTTCCTCTAACCATTTTTTTATTCTGTGCCAGTATCTTTGGGCTTCAGTGCAGGACCACCACGTGTGAAAGAACGTTCCCTGTTTCTTTTTACATTTCCAGCAATTCGGATTCATGTTAGGAGACGTCTTCGCTGTTTTCGAGGGCGAGAGGTGCCATCTATAAAACATTTTATAGGCATTTTCTTTATATGTTGCTGATTTTGTAATTTTATTATTCCTTGTCCAGACCTTTTCCCATTCTAATAATGTAATGCTACATCCTATGTTTCTACTCCAAGCTATCATGTTGCCTTTGACTACTTCCTCTTCTAATTCTATCTCTAATAAATAATTATAAAATTTAGTTATATTTTTTTTTTATCTGGGCCTAATAGGATTTTATCTAATTGTTGTGGCTTAACATAAATTCCAAAAATTTTCTTATCCTGACTGTATCTATTTTGAATTTGCAGGTAAGCCCACTTGTAGCCCTTGTTCTTGGAGATCTTGCCATGATTTTAAAATTCCTTGTGCATCAAGAAGGTCTTTGTATTTTATCATTTTGTTAAGATCTAAATTATTTGAATGTATCATCGCCTCCATTGTTGAAATCCAGATTGGGATTTTTTAAATAATGTTTTTTATTTTTATTTTATTCCAAATAGCCAATAAAGAGTCTCTAATTATATGTCTGTGGAAATAATTCTGTTTGATTTTTCCAGTGTCCCATAAAAAGGTGTGCCACTCCCTCTGCAAGTTGTGGCCTTCTAGGAATTAGATTCTTTTATTCGACAGGTTAACCAACTCTTTCAGCCAAAGTAAGGAGGCTGCACTGTAGTATATTTCCCAATTTGGGAGTGCCACCTTATTTCGTTGTTCTCAGGTTCTGAGTACAATGACAATAAATTTATCTTATCTTATCTTATACCTCCCCTGCTCTTCATATCTTGCATTGCCTTTAGGTTTATCCTCGGTTTTTTTCCCTTGCCAAATAAATTTGGTGGTTATCTTGTTAAGTTCCACAAAGTAATTTTTATGTATTTTTATTGGTATTGTTTGGAATAAGTAAATACATTTGGGCAGAATGTTTATTTTTATAGTGGCAATCCTCCCTAGTAAGGAGATTTGCAATTTGACCCATATCTCTAAATCTTTTTGACTTGCTGTAATAATTTATTATAATTATTTTCCATTAGGGTTTTGCATTGAGCCGTCAACCAAATTCCTAAGTATTTAACTTTTTTACTATTTGTCATCCCATTATCCTTTCCAATTTTAATTTCTGTTTTTCTGTTAAATTTTTAGTTATTAATTTCATTTTTTTCCCTATTGATTTTAAGTCCTGAAACTTTCCCAAATTGATCTAACTCTTTCAATAGTTCTTGACCTGTTTCAATTGGTTCCTCTATGAAAAGAACCATATCATCCGCAAATGACTGGAGTTTATATTCTTCTTTCTTAATTTTTAGTCCTTTTATTCCTGGGTTCTGTCCAATGCGTGTAAGCAATGTTTCCAAAGATAATATGAAGAGCAGGGTAGATAGTGGACATCCCTGCCTAACTCCTTTCTCTATTTTTATTGAGCGTGTGTACTCTCCATTAATTATAATATTCACCTTTTGTGAATCGTAAATTGTAGTCACAATGTTTTCAAATTTAGTGCCTAAATTCATATTGTAAATTTGTTTGATTAGGAATTGCCAATTTAAGTTGTCAAAGGCCTTCTGTGCATCCAAGAATACAAGGGCTATTTGTTTTTCCGGATGGGCTTCGTAGTATTCCAAAACATTTAGCACTATTCTTAAATTATTCCTAATTTGTCTATTGGGAAGGAATCCATTTTGATCTTTATGTATATATTCATTCAATATTTTTTAATCTATTTGCTATAATTGTGGTAAATATATTATAATCAGTATTTAACAGGGAAATTGGTCTGTAATTTTGTATAAGTCGTAAGTCTGAGTCTTCTTTCGGGATCAACGATATCAGTGTCTCCTTCCATGAATCCGGCATTCTTGCTGCAAGTAGGACCTCATTATATACTTCCACCATGAGAGGTCCTATTTGTTCTCCTATGTTCTTATGGTATCCCATCAGGTCCTGGACTTTTATTGTTCTTTTGGTTTTCTATTGCTGTTTTTAACTCAGGCCACGTAATGTCTCTCCTTTATCTCCTCCTCAATTATTTTATCTTTAGTAGTACCCAAATAGTTTCTTATCATATCCTCGTTTACCTCCTTCTTTTTATAAAGATCTTCAAAAAAAATTACATGCAATTTCTTTTTTCTGTTCTATTCCTTGTTGGGCATCCCCGTTTTCATCTATTAGTTGGTAGATCAATCTTTTTTGTTTTTCTTTTTTAAGTTTATAGGCCAACCACCTTCCTGGTTTATTGGTCTGTTCAAAGAATATCTGTCTAGCTGTATTCAACTTTGAAACCATTCTTTCTTGTTCGATTAAATTTAATTTATGTTTAGTTGTTATCATCTGATTTTTCAATTTACAATTTTTGGGGGGTGTTTTGTAGCTGAATTTCTAATTCTTTGATTCTTTGTTCTAATTCATTTTGTTGGACACATTTTTCTTTATTTCTTTTAGCGGTGTATGATATCATTGTGCCTCTTAGTATTGCCTTCATTGTATCCCAAATATTCTGTTTCGTAGTTGCCTCATTGTTATTTTCTTTTAAGAAATAGTCTAATTCCTTCTTAAGTCTATTCATAAATTCTTTCTCTTTAATTAGCTGTGTATTTAAAGTCCACCTTTTCCTTGGTTTCTTCCTGCCTTTCCACACTATCTGAATCGGATTGTGATCTGCCCATTCGTGTGGTAAAATTTCAGTCTCTTTTAATTCATTTACTAGCTCACCATTCATCCACACCATATCAATTCGTGTCCATGACTGATGAGGATTAGAGTAAAATGTAAATTTCTTTTCTCAGGGTTTAATTTCCTCCACATGTCTATCAAATTTAGTTCAATCATCATTTCCTTACATGTTTTCGGTAGCTCTCTCCCCCCCCTGCTACTGTGATCTTTCTGATGGTCCACAATAGCATTGAAATCCCCCAAGATACAAATATTCCTTTTCTCTAATTCCACTATTTTCCCATGTAATTGTTTAAAGAATTCTTTTTGGTTATCGTTAGGGGCATAAATTACCACTAATAGAATTGGAGTTGATTTAATCCAAATTTATAACACCAGAATTCTTCCATTGGGGTCTGTCCAAATTAGCTCTGCTTTCATGTCGTCCTTCT